>NW_027192309.1:13913-254920 GCF_041956625.1 Thermomyces dupontii | reverse complement strand
GGATCCATTCGGGCAGAATCAAAAAAAAGAAAAGAATCACATCCAACAGCATGCTTCCAACACAGACTTAGCAGACAAGGCTTAAGCGAGGGATTCTCGGGGGCAAAAGAAAAGAGCGAGGAAAAGAATGTCAGCGTTGTTCTTAGCTGCTAGGTACTACCTAGGCGTCAACTGTCATGAAATGATGCGGTTTCCCAGAAGAAAACTACAACATGGGTATGAACATTTGTAAATTTTTCACACCTAGTATAGCAGCGAACGGATGACATGTATATCACCAGATGAAAGATTTATACGTACTGGAAATGTGGAAATGATCGAAGGCTCGATGTTGGATGAACTGAAGTGAGAAGTTAAAGATTGTGAAGAGGGGTCAGCCGAAGAGATAAGAGGGACAAGGTCGGAGGCTCGGGTAGGTACCTTGGTACCTAATAATGAATGAATTGGCTAGCCTGCAGATGGCCAAGTTTAGCGTAGCGCGACAAAGCGCAACTCAGCCAGAAGAGGGATAAGTTAATGATTCACTGAAGTGGTAGTTACCTATGTGTAAAGCCAGTACTTTACGTAGTGTTCTCTGATCAATTTTAACCCTTACGGTATCCATCTCGCTACTAGTAGCTAATCGAAGCAATGTAGGTACCGAGTACACCAGTAGGCTAGGTACTTTACTTATTAGCACGACGGAAAATTTCTGATTGTGACAATCGCCGTGTCATTGACGTTTGTGAAGCTGCAAGGGTACTATAGGTAGTACTGGTTGTCTCCAAGCCCTGAGCCCGTGATGGCCGAGTGATGAGCGATGACAAATACGTCTGCTGTGACACAACAGCATGCCATCCTCGTGCGAATATCCTTCCAAGCTTCCCTCGTCTTTGTTAGATGGATGACTCGAGCGTTGAACTATCCTGTCCTCCCCTGGTCTTGCAGGCCGCATCGCTCGCTAACCCAGCCCATGTGATAGACACTTCCAGGAAAGGGACTCCACTGACATTGAACTTGACATTGGGACCGTCATGCTTGTCAGGTTGTTCATTGAGACAGTGTCCCTTAGGTATTTGACAGAATGACAGCAGCATATGGATTTCGGTCTTTCGCCCAAATTCGTGAAGCAGCCACTCGAACGAGGCATGTTCTGACCGCCCCTCGTCTTCTCATGCAGGCGTTGCAGCAGAAGAAAGGTCAGGCCAGATTACAATTGTTGCTGTCAGGACTCGAGTATTCCATGCGCCTTGGCGGGAGGACTGACTGGAAATGCGATGACGAACCGTTGCACTGCAGGCCATTATCAGAGCTGACTTGAGTTGTTCCTCAAATGCGAAGGTGGGTGATGGAAGAGAAAGCCAATACTACTTTTAGTACTTTGTAGAGAAGAGTACTTTCTTCGACGGAGATCAGACCAGTCTTTCTGCGTCGAGACCCCTAACCGCCTTCCGAAACTCTTCAGGGCCGGTTGTTCCTTCCTGAAAATTACTAGGTACATCCATATTCCATCACTTTCAAGGAACTCTCTTCAGGCAAACATGCACTCGAGATGTTATTGTCCTGGAGTTGCACGGCATCAAACACTGACCAGCATCGATAGCTACAGTTGGATGCGATGAAAACATGAAGCCATGGAACTGACACCGGAGCTCAAGATCCACAGCTGGCTGCAGGAGGTAAATCCCAAGTTCCGCGCATCAGACTTCGATCAAGCACCGGATCCATTCGGGCAGACTCTCATCGACGAATATTCCCGTTATGCGAAAGAGTCCACAGCTGCAAAGTCGCATGATGTTATGCAGGGACTGCCGGGCAATCTCCGGCCGGAAACTTTTCCTGATCCGTTTGCGTCGGGTATGTCCCTTGTAGCAGGTGTCCAGCCTGGATTATGCCGGTTGTTCTGACGGTCGCTCAACGATCAATAGCGCTGGCTTCTGGAAAGACCGTCACCGACGACGATCGGAATCTAAGAACCCAGATCCTTCAATCGGAGCGGCAATACAATTCGTTCGAAAGAAGACCACGGAGAAAAACCAGAGAATCCAGATATGATCCGTGGGCAGGAACCCAGCAGAAAACATCTGGATCTCCAAACAAAAGAACAGAGGATCGGAACTTGAAGAGGGGAAAAGGAAAATCCCGAATCAGCGACGGATTTGTCGCGGCAAATGTGAAAAGTGCTAGACTGACTGTAAGCAAACCACTTCCAGTAGCCCTTTCCAGATCATAAGCTCACTGGTTCATACAGGTGCATCCTGGGAGCAGACTGGGTATATTCAAGAAGGGAAAAGCGTCATCGCCAGTCCACATTTCCAAGAGTAAGTCATGAAGCCGAATTGGCCTGGACGTTCACTGACAGATAGGCGTCCCAAGAAGCGCCTTATTTAAACTTCATTGAGCTTGATTTCCTTTCGAAACGAGAAAGAAATGACCCAATCAATGGCCAACGACAGATTGGAGCAAATGAAGTGCTTGATGGGGTTACATCCAAACCGAGACGTATTCAGCATGAACCTCAACCTAACTTCACTCGTATCCCAGACCGCTTTTCCCCATTATTTGCCCCATCCATTATCGACGAGAATACAGTAACCCCGGACAAGGCTTGCAAGGAATCGGAGTCGCTCAAAGATGTGCCAGAGGACTGTACATCAACGGCTAGTGCACAGGAAAAAGAAAGCGACTACCGCGCAGACCGTCCGGCATACGATGATCAGTCAGCCGTGAGCGGTACTAAGCCTCTGTCTTCTGAATATGTCAACCTACGGTCAAAGTTGGGATGTCCGAAACGCTTAAAGAGCGGAGCCAGTCCAGCCACCACGGCTAATGCTAGTACTCACTACACATTGGAAGACCTGAAAAGCCTTGGAAATATGATAGACCACCAACGGACCAAAGCCTTTGCATCATTCCGAGAACAGCGAGGAATCGCCGCTGAAGATTCGATCTCCTACTTTGAGCAAGATCATATCATTCGCACAGGGCTGAGTCTCGTGGCTCCATCGGATGATGTGAGACAGACTTTGGAAACGAGAGGTGAACTCGAATTAGGCCCGTCTAGCGAAATTTTTGGTTCATCAAACCCTGAATCAAATGGCGCAGGAAGGTCGGCTGTTGATTTGACCAAGGGACTCAGTGACGCTGCACATTGTTCTAGACTTTTCGAGTCGACGGAGGCAATGGGTCTGCCCCATCTGTCTAGTCCATTGCCTTGGGGCCCCAGAGGTCGGTCCGCTCATCCAAACCCTGACCGTTGGGACAAGGACGAGAGTCGATTGGCCAGGTTACGACCATCCAACAAGCCACCGGATCCGTTCGAGGATTTCGGGCCGTTTGGGTCTCTTGGCAAGAACCCAGACGAGCGGTTCAGGTACCGGAGGACCGTGCGAACGGCGTCTGGCGTTTTGAATCCCAGCACGGTTCTTCCATTTTGGTATAATGATCATCGTCTGGCATTGGAACCGAGGAAGCTACAGTTTTGGCGAGCGAATAAACTTTACTAGGAAGTTTTTGTTCGTCGGGACTTGCAGGGATTGCGGGGACTTGGTTATTCCCATTTCAATCTGGTCGGTGAGCGGCCATTGAGCCGACTTGTTATCAGCCGCAACGATGCATCGTACGGAAAAAAAAAAAAAAAGTAAATGATGGCAGGGACACTGAGTAACTATCTAAGGGCGACAGCGGCGGGGGCACCCCAACTTCCCAAGAACAGCGCCTGTGGTGAGATGAATAATGGCCTAGTAGTAATACTAACTACTTTGGCATCTTGGATCGTATCGGAACCTGAACAATCTCTTCTCCTTGGATAGCATAGGCCACATTGTGCACTTTGTGTCGTTGGGGCATAACGGGGCTAACTGGAAAAAGCCTTCCTCACCCCTCATGCCGTGCAGGCGGCTACTCGGGGAGTCGGGGCGCTCGTTCATACATCCTCCCGAGGCAGCGGGAGGCTTGACGCCTTGACCTTTTCAAGCTCCAACTTTCGGGACCAATGATGAGCGCAGTAAGTTATAGTCCTTACTAACCAAGTGTAATTAGTATGACTTATTTCATTGTGCATAACTACTTATGATTTTTATCTATTGTTTTCGATTTATTCGTACTGAGTACTCCGTAGTTTGTCTACAAGATATGCGTTTATTTGCAAATGATTATTGCACAAAAATCGAAAATTGTTCATATTTGAATTCAACGAGTGAAATTCGCAATCCGGAAGACAGCCCTAACTGCACAAGATGAATCGCACCGTTGAAGAATTTTGATGGGATTGATGCTTCTCTATGCAGTATCGGGGGAGGTCTGTGCGGTTTACATACTTTGTCAGTTAGATCCATAGACACAGAAGCAGACAAAGGAGCCAGAACAGTCCACAAAGTCGTCTTTGCCGGCTGGAACTCGGAGAGACTGGAGTTCAAGTTTTAGTACATTTCCTTTTCCTACTTGGGAATTAGTAGCTCTTTTGAACTGCTACCTTCCAGCCTAGTACTATTCCTCAGAGATAGGGGTACCATGTGCTCCTGGGGTGACTACAGACTCGACCACGTCTCACGACCCGGGGAACTGGTAGCGGAATTCCGGCTTCACTTCCCCGGTGATAGCACATTCAACGTTGGCCGCTGATCTTTGGCAGCTCGGTGAATTTTTATGTGAGAGTCCTGGGCTACTATGTTGTAGCATGCAGTACGCTTCGGAAGTGAGGAAAGTACTTCCGGGAAGTATAGGTATAGGTTAGACTAAAGTTGTGATCATCCGACACTTGACCGGGGAAACAGATACGTCGCGAACAGACCGTTGGAGCAAGTTCTGACATTCTTGGGATCTTGACCGACTTGCAAATCAAAATAGCCAACCGGAAAGCATCCCCGAACCGAGCAATGATACACGTCACTGAGTTTTCCTTCACAACTTTTTTGTGCATGGTAAAGTACCTGCTCCTATCGCAGTTTACCAGCAACACTCCGTGCAAATTAGCTTTGTGTAACTTCAAGATTGTGCTATGTGAAGAAGGTCAAGGCAACCAGCCATGCAGCATGCAGCTCAAAGTCAGAAAGAGCGTTCACGCAATTTCGGTTCTATGCTGCAACCTCCTCATTTATTGCGGAAACTAACCATGTACCAGGACTTTGTTGTTTTTTTGGGGGTTCAAGGCGTTAGGGTTAGTCCCGTCCCGAGCCTGATTTTGGCTCCCTCCCTCGACCGGAAACTTCTGGGATTGGGCTGAACCAATCAACCATGGATAGTCGGAGGCCTAAAGCCTGTTTGTACGTACCCCTAGGTACCTAAGTACATGGGCTTGCAGGGGGGAAACCTAGATGCGTAGCAGTGGCTTATCATCGGCGGGGAGAGGGCGCAATCTCAGCCTGCTCCGGACAAATCCATGACCGTTAGTGTGTAAACTGCCAGCGCATCGAATCGAGCGAGAAATCGTTTATAGCCCATAACAAAATTTGAGCCAATGGCCCGGAGGAATTGTCCGGTCGAGTCGAATGCGATGTGTATAGGTACTTGTATCCCGGCAATGCGGTTAGCACGAACTTTAGAAGATGATCGACATCAAGGCATTTTTCTAACCGTCCGTACTCCGTGTAATAAGCTCCGTTTTTCTTTTCCCCAATTCTAGACTTCACCAATTGCGCATGCTTCTGGATTCTCGGCTATAGCCACATAACCCTAGCCTTGAATCTGACGGTGCAAGCACATGGTTTCAGAGGAGTCCCCTCCAGAGACCATGGCTGGAGGCTTTCCATGAGAGGTAGATTATTCGGATTATGGTGGCATTTGAGTAGAATGTGTTGCCCAGGAAAGGGACTGGCAAAAAGCTCATTATTATTGGCCATAGGCATTTCAATTTTGACTGATTCGCAAAGGTCCGATAGGGCTATGCTGATCAATCCTCTTCCCTCCCCAATCCCATTGTTTGAACTCTACAACAGTTCACGGTCCGCCCCTATTACACCAAAGTAAGCTAACATGGATCTGTTGAATGTACTTTTGTCGCGTATTTCTGCGTAAAAGCTTCAGCGACCACTTTGGTTTTCTTGCATCCTACGAATTATGAATGACATTTGTGCATTGGTCCTGTACCCACCGCTGCAACTCGACAAATCTGACTTGATGGACGTCTCGAGATGTTAAGCTTGGATATACCGCCTTCCAGGACTCCATGCTCCCGTTGAATGCGGTGCCTTAGTGGCAAAGCTCAGCAGTATATCTTGGTCGCAAGCCCTCCCTGCCATGCTGTCTTCCCTCTCACTGAATCAATTCCATCCCATATAGCCCTCATCAGTCGTTCTGCAGCTTTGAGGAAATACCTGCGCTTCGTGCAAGTCTCATTGACGTGTGTCACGACCTCGTCCGCATAATGAGCAAGGGACCAAGCCCGCCATTGACCGAACAAAACCTCCAACGACACAACCAGCAGGTAATTATACCACTTCCGTCCGATGGATGATGGGTCTTCTCATTCTCGCTAACAACCTTGCCTAGCAGATGGCCGAAACACACCCGGGATCCTCCCAGAACATCTCGGATTCTCGGATCCGTGAATACCTTGCACGGCTTCCAATCGAGCAAGGTACTGCCAACGGCACCACATCGACGACGTCGGCGCATGCTGGAGCCTCCACTTCCCATTCAACCAGCCTAGATCAGCTGGAATACATGCTCGCCCACTTTAGAATGTCTGCTCCCGACGACCCTTTGGAGCGATTCCTGAGACCAGATGAAACCAGTGATCCATGGCGGTTCTCCCGGCCTGGTTTCGACTCTTTTTTCGAGATTCCAAACCGGGCTATTGAACATAATCGTGCGGAGGGCCCAAATGAGGAAGGAGAGAACAAAACGAGGGGAAATTGAGGGTGCTTGACATTGATGGCGAATGGGCGTATTTTTTTTTTTCTTTTTTATGTGAGATAGATAGGCCATTTACTACCTACCTTAGTTGCTTGGATCTATTCGATTGTTCAGTTATGGCGAAGGCCCCAACACGTTCCAAGAGACGGAGGCGGAGTTTCGACTTCATGATCTTGTTCGAGCTCTTGAATTGAAGCTTCTCGCAAGGATATCTGTAAACGGACGATGGTTTTTTTTTTGTCAGTCAGTTCACTGATATCTTCTCGCAACAACGGAGTTAATAACCCTCTTGACTCTTACCCAATCGGGCTCAACCTTTGACCCTTCTGTTGTTCGATTTGGATGATGAACTCATTCTGGCTTTCTAGCTCATCCGATTCTGCACTCAATCAACCATTTTTGCCTTTTTAGGTCTAGTGCTGAAAAGTGGCAGCCAAGAACAAGCGACAAAAACAACATCGGATCTCGGAGAGCAGCTCAGCAGCCTCACCTCAATTTGTGAACAGGGGAAGCACCGCGCTCTCACGCCGGTGCCACTCATCTTGAAGATCAGCAAATCATCCCTGTGGCGGTGCAGGCCAGGGCGCCAACCCGCCCGCATCTCCTCAACACGGCTCTAACTTACAGGACCGAGTGTTTAGGTACAGTACTGGGTGATGACGGCCGCTGAAGGAATCCCCGATGTAAAAAATCCTACGGAGTAGTTAAATCAGTTATGCTAGGTTAGGGACTAGATGATAGACTGCAAGAAAGTGCAAGACGGTGCTACTTGACCGCGCGCCTAGGTGATCGGAGCTGGAGTATTTAACCGACGTATCCGTACTCCGTGTGTGTTTCCATTTAACGCTGGACACTTATGTCGTACGTCGCGTGCAAAGTAATGTACAAGGCCACGTTGCTCCATGGTTTATGCAGAACATGTCTCTTGCAAAAGTGGTTGAGTGACAGATCAAAACGCACGTAATCCATAAGGTACAGGATGCAAGGATGGTTCGCAAAGTAAGTTGGATTAGATCAATTCCAGCACGAAAACCAAACATGCTCGGATGCATGACTTTGACAAGATGCAAACTTGCGAAGACTAAGCGAGTGGAAAGATTCGTCAGGCCAAACAAATCAAGCCTCTATGAATGTCCGTGCTCCAATTTGCTAATGTCCGATTTCACTCGCCCTTTTCCAACGTCGGAAGTAGGTATGTAAGGTACACTGCACATCTAGGTATCATTCAAGCTCGTTCCTATCGACATGTTTCACCGACGTCCCTGACAAATAATCTTCACGTGACTTGAGGTTGTCCACATTCATGTGCAGTGAGATGGGGCGTTCGTGCGTCACTTGTGTTGGAATTGAGTATTGATGCCGACGAAAAAAATGGTGATCTCAGCAATATGGATGGGTGGTCGAGGCGATAGTTTCTTGGCTCGAATGTCGCGGATTAGGGTATTTGCGATGTCACTGACGTGTTTATATTTGTCACCGAGAGGGGATTCACACCGGCAATGATGGCGACCATTGTAGTTAGCATGTCAAACGGCGGGCCCGATTACATAGCCACAAGGCGGGTGGAACTGTCATCCGTTCAAGCCATTATTCGACTTTGGATGCCGCTTCCTGGTTTCGGAACAAGGATTCCACAGTGATGGAGAGATAGAATCCAGACGGGATCATAGCGTCGGCGATTTGGATAATCGATGATGCCAAATTTACTTCGGCTTGGAATCGAGCTCGATGAGTATTCACAAAGTGGCTGCTGCCCCAACAACACCCGCCGATCGGAATGCCGTTTTGTCTATTACATGAGCTTCGAGAGGATTTGGAAACGAGAGGTGAACTCGAATTAGGCCCGTCTAGCGAAATTTTTGGTTCATCAAACCCTGAATCAAATGGCGCAGGAAGGTCGGCTGTTGATTTGACCAAGGGACTCAGTGACGCTGCACATTGTTCTAGACTTTTCGAGTCGACGGAGGCAATGGGTCTGCCCCATCTGTCTAGTCCATTGCCTTGGGGCCCCAGAGGTCGGTCCGCTCATCCAAACCCTGACCGTTGGGACAAGGACGAGAGTCGATTGGCCAGGTTACGACCATCCAACAAGCCACCGGATCCGTTCGAGGATTTCGGGCCGTTTGGGTCTCTTGGCAAGAACCCAGACGAGCGGTTCAGGTACCGGAGGACCGTGCGAACGGCGTCTGGCGTTTTGAATCCCAGCACGGTTCTTCCATTTTGGTATAATGATCATCGTCTGGCATTGGAACCGAGGAAGCTACAGTTTTGGCGAGCGAATAAACTTTACTAGGAAGTTTTTGTTCGTCGGGACTTGCAGGGATTGCGGGGACTTGGTTATTCCCATTTCAATCTGGTCGGTGAGCGGCCATTGAGCCGACTTGTTATCAGCCGCAACGATGCATCGTACGGAAAAACCGATCGGAATGCCGTTTTGTTCTATTACATGAGCTTCGAGAGGATATTTCCACGTCATGAACTTAGTCCAACCTGGGGATTATCAAAACGGGGTTAGAATCCAGCTTATCGGCGTCAATGTCCAGATGATTTAGTACGTACCCCAATACGCGCATTTTCTCCCAATGTACTTTCCCACGAATGGGATGATTACCATGGTCAACAAAAGCTCCAATTGCTGGAGGCTTTCCCGCCACTGCTCCTCAGCATCAGAACCGCTGTCGGCATCGTCTGAGAGAAAGTCCGAATCGGTGGTCGGCTCAGATGGCAAAGAAGCAACGTCATCTTCCGATGATGCCGTGGTTTGATCGGAAGTAAACGGAACAATGTATGCAGATGCAAACGACGAAGACAAGGACATATTGACCTCGGAAGAGACGCTCGGTGACTGATCAAGTCTGGCACGAATAGGGGCACGGCTTGGTTGAGAATGAATATCTCTCCAGCCAAAGTGGAATGAATGGAATCAGATAGACAGTAGGATGCCGGAGTCGAGTGCCAATGGCTGCAGCAGTTGCGATCAACAATCCTGCCTATCAACCGGTGTTGTTGCACTGCGTGAGCGTCATCCGCCAGATGTTCGTTCGACACGCCCTCAAACAAACTCACGTGATCACGTCTTTGTCTGACTCATCACGCACGTGATTTGGATCGGGTGGAGGAGATTCATGATTGCTCTTGGACACTTCTTGTCAATAGAAAAATAAGTGCTACATCACTGCCAGGATTTCTCAGCATTTGCAGGAAAGAAATAATATTCGATCTGTCAATATCTGCGAAGCGCAGGCTTCCCAAGTTATTTGGTGAGACGAGTTCTGTGCGCCATGGCGGAAACTGTATGTCACCAACCTATCTTTGTGTCCCGCCCACAATTTTTGCCGAACTTTGATTTCATAAGTCTCTACTTCCTCCGGATGGTGCTCTGCCGTTAAAGTGCCTCTTGGAGCTTCATTTTCAAGGCAGTTAAGGATAGATTATTGACGAGGTTTTTGCTTGTGCGCACAGGAAGTCACCCTCCCCGAGCGGAAAGCACGGAAATCGGTCGCCTTCAGCGAAGGCACAACCATCATGGATGAGAATGGACAAGTAAAAGAGTCGGTCCATGTCGACAAGGAAACTGCCGAGAAGCACTCAACCGGTATGTCCTTAGTCGCAACGTCTGAATTTGAGTTCGCCTTCGGTATGTCTAACAGTTACAACAGGAGTTGCTTCGCCGGACAAGGAAGTGGATGAAGTGACCGAACTCTTCAAGGGTCTTTCGAAAAAGAAGAAGAGCAAAAAGCCCAAGGAAGCCGAAGCCGAGGATGGCGAAGAGGCTCCTCCCGCCGGCGACGGTGAACTTGATCTGAGTGCGATGAAGAAGAAAAAGAAGAAGAAGAAGACGGATGATTTCGAAGCCAAGCTCGCAGAGGCTGGTATCACGGACGAAGGGGCAGACAAGGGCCCATCTGCAGCCGAGCAACTTCCCGAGGGCGATATGGAGAAGGGCACTGGCATTTGGGCGCACGATGCAACACAACCCATCCCGTACCAGCTTCTCGCAAATCGGTTCTTCTCGCTTCTTCAAAGCCATCACCCTGATCTTCTATCGAGCGGTTCGAAATCGTACCGAATTCCCCCTCCGCAGTGCTTGCGAGAAGGCAACCGTCGGACAATCTTTGCCAACATTTCCGATATCTGCAAACGCATGAAACGGTCAGACGACCATGTGATGCAATTCCTGTTCGCTGAATTGGGCACTAGCGGTAGTGTCGACGGCAGCCGACGTCTGGTCATCAAGGGTCGCTTCCAGCAGAAGCAGATCGAGAACGTTCTGCGTCGATATATCGGTATGTGTTTGGCGTATCCTACTTTATATAAGTTATGCTAACTGGCTCTAGTCGAGTATGTCACTTGCAAGACCTGCCGAAGTCCCGACACAGAACTCAACAAGGGCGAGAACCGTCTGTACTTCGTTACTTGCAATTCTTGTGGATCTCGTCGCTCGGTCACGGCAATCAAGACGGGTTTCCGTGGGCAGGTTGGACGGAGAAAGAAGGCATAAATCCAGTGCCTTTACTTCCGCTATGGCTACGACGGTGTATTTATCATCTTATTCATGATATGGTAGACAATGACTAGATGTTTGTCGGTCATTCATAGGTCGCAGCGTCCTTGTAGGTTGCTGTATCAGCTTCGACTGCTTGCATTATTGAAGTTTTCGACATTCGATAGCAAAGGGCTTGGAGTCTTCGACGAGTGTGCCCAACTTGACTGCCCGAAGGAGTTAAGAGTACTCGTATTTTTGTCGGGTCTATCAGTTACCATATCAAGCAAGAACCGATTTTAGCCGTTCTTGGCAGACAACTCGATAAAGAGGCTTGGGCGATTGTGGCTTCGTCTGATCATCGCAGTGTGTGAACTGCAGGGTTAAGACTTGACCTCTGCTTTCCCAGCCTCTCTCAGTCTCCGCCAAGCAATACGCCAATCGAACCAACCCTAAAGCCAACAACTTAGTGTACATACTGTGAGGTCACTGCTCGCTCAATAGTATCACTCGATTGATGCAAGATGAACATGATCATTGACTTGTTCGACCGTTTGATCGCGATTGAAGATGTTGATCGCTCATCATAACACGGGCTCCTGGAGAAGATCACAACCTTTGCCACAGAAATACCTTACGATAGCCTGACGACTCGAGTACGGAGTCCGGGAGTACTATTATGAAATCTCCGCATTGATTGGCTTGAACAGCCAATAGGAATGCGAGTATCAGACAAGATTGGTACAACTCGAGACGACTTTTCTGCTTAGGGCTTGAGCCTCAGTTGAGGCCTATGAGAGCTTGCTTCTTCGCGCCCAGGGTCAATCATAGCATTCTTCGCGGGTCTCGGCCGCTACGTCTGCCCTACTAAAAATGGGCTGGGGGCAGTTGCTGCCGCGGGGCTCCTGGGAGTTGCCAGGCTCAGTTTCTGCCCATCATCACCCATCCTCTCCTTATTACTGCCTGGTCGATAGAGGTTAATACTTAACGTGTACCGCAGATTGCTCTTGCTGGAGCTGATTGCTTCTGTCGGCATCTCTGCCTGTATCTATATCGAAATGACTTCTGTTTGAACTGATCTATTTGAGTTGTTTTTGGTCAATTGATCTGCTAAAGCCCGAAACCTGAGAGCTACAACAACCTCACCGTCAATCTTTCGGATCGGCACATCACACTGTTCGACACCCAAACAAGTGACCTCGATTGATCAGTTCAGAGATTGATATCACGCTGGTACCACAAAATGTCGCAACCAATGTTTCCTCCGCCGCCGACCCAGGCGCAACAGATTCCTCGTATGTTGAATGTTTCAAGTTGTATAGAACTCAAATGACTAATTGAAATCGGCCGATTCAGAACAAACAAGCCAGGCCCGTATGGAAACATTTGTCCATTCCCCCTGATGCCGACTCAATTGTCTGATAAACGTCAATCTAGCTTCTTTCCCACCCCCACCGGTGTCCTCCCCAGGTTTTCCACCACCGCCGCAACAACAGCAGCAACAACAACAGCAACCACAGCAATTTGCGTATCCGCCACCACCGACATCAGTTCCTCATCAGCCTGGTATCACGCAGGCACAATCTCCGCAGCCCGTGCAGCAGCAGTACCATCCGCCCCCGGCGTATGAGATTGCTCATCGTCCCGCATCAGCAAGCCCGCAGCCGCGCTGGGACAGTCTAAACGCGGCCGCATACGCAAATAATGCCAACGCAACCGCGAATAGTGGCGGCGACAGCACCGCCGCGGCCGCTGCAGCACATCAGGCCGTCATGGCCGCCGCCGCACAGGAGGGCAAAGTTCCTATGACGGCTCCGGTCGGGGTTTCCATGCCCTTGGGCTCTCCTCCTCCAACAAAGCAAAGTCATAAAATTGAACAAATGCCTGGTGGCGCGCCGCCCGCAGGGAGCTTCAGGGGTGCCAGCCCTGTAGTCGATGATGTTGGAACTTTCAATGGTGGCAGCTATCGTATCAGCCATCGAGACACTAACTCGATACTGACAATTCAGCTCGCAATGGGTGCGAAGCTCAAGGTGAAACCTGGTAAGTATTTGAGTGGCGCCGTTCTTGATGCTTGCTGGTACTCCAGGGGCATGGCTGAAGCTTGGTATTTCTGTTTGATAGGTTCGATGATTGCCATGTCACCGACGATAACAGTTCATGGTCATGTCCGTTTCTCCCTCAAAAAGTTCATCGCTGGCGGGATGTCTGAGTCGGAGTACACGGGACCTGGTGAGCTTCTACTCGCGCCCTCTGTATTGGGGGATATCATACCCCTCCATATCAGGGACAAGGAATGGAATATCGGACGAGATGCCTTTCTCTGTTCCACTATCGGGATCAAGAAAACCTACGACACTCAAAACCTTGGCAAAGGAATCTTTTCCGGAGAAGGATTCTTCGTCTATAAAGTGAGCGGAACAGGATTGGTATGGATTGAGAGCTTCGGAGCTATCATCAAAAAAGAAGTACGTTCTCCCCTCTTGCCTTTCCTAGTCACTCTCTTGGGATCATGTTTCTGACCAGACGTTACTGTGCGTTAGCTTGCCGACAAGGAAAAATACTTCGTTGACAATGGCCACTTGGTGGCCTGGAATTGCGATTACAAAATCGAGCGTGTTGCGTCCGGAGGCATCGTGTCGAATTTTGCTGCCGGGGAGGGTCTCGCATGCAAATTCACAGGACCTGGGACGGTTTATCTGCAGACAAGAAATATTGGTGCGTTTGGTGCGCAGGTTGGTGCCAGTGCAGCGAGCAGTGGATAATCAATAGCATTCGGACATTTCGCACATGGCTTGTTGATACTGTACCAATCATCTCTTGAATGGCAAGACCAGCAGGTATTATTATAGCGTTTGAAATGTAACGAGTGCCAAAAGAATTTCTTCTAGTGATAATTATGATGATTTTTCGTGCTCGCAGAAAAGTAGTACTCTTGTACTTGCTAGATATGACTCGTATATCTGCATCCGTTGCCACTCCCTAGGATGAAGTTTCCGAAGTCGTACCTGAACGAGATGATTTTTCTGCGGCAACGAGAACTTGGATCCCTTCCGTCCAAGGTCCATGGCCTGAGACACGGGCAATATCAAGAGCAGTGCGGCCTATATCATCTCTCAAATGAACATCAGCACCATGATCCAGGAGATATTTGAGTAATGGCAGATTCCTGTGTCGGGCGGCAACCATCAAGGCCGTCTCGCCGTCGAAGTTCGTCGAGGTTGCATTGACATCTGCTCCATTCTCAAGAAGTAGCTCGACCATTGCATGGCTTTTATTGAAAGCCGACGTCATCAGTAGCGTCTCACCGGATCTGTTCCGCACGTTAACATCCACACCCTTCTCCAGGATGTACCTTGCGATGCCTGTTTGATCAGATTCTGCTGCGTAGAAGAGAGCCACAGTCATTTCTTCTGAATCCACAATCGGATCGTTTCTCTCGAGCAAGATTTTAAGCGCTTGAATGTCGCCATCCCGAACGAGCCTCTCCATCACCAAATCCCAGATCAGGTAAAAGTATTTAAGTTCCGACTCATGCTGAGCCAAACAGGCCATTAAACTCCGGTTCCCTCGCTTTGTGGAGTCTTGGATCATTGAGATGAATTGCACCGTTTCCCGATCATATGGCAAGGATGTGCGTATGTAATGAACCATCAACCATTCGAGAATAATATTATGGGAATCCTCCAGGAGCCAGTCCAAGCATGTCTTGCGGCCAATTTCAGCTTCCTCGTCGTCCAAGGGATGGTCAAACCAGACACGAAGAAGATAACCCCATATTGTTTGTGCGGATTCGCATTCGAGATGCACGCAAGCTGATATTCCCGAGCAGACGGCATTGCTGCAATGGACATAGGGCTGTAGTATCTGTTTCGGCAAATCACTTGCCATGAAGGTTGCTTCGTACTGCGCGATGCTCCAGGCTAACCAAAGCAATTGCTCGCGAAAACTCTGCCACCACGTGGCCGGAATCGGAGATTTGACATTATCGGGAACTTTCAGTCGTTCACCGGGGTAGGAACTTCTTGACTGTGTGAGCTTAGAGATGTGGTCTGCCGCCATCTCTTTAACAGTATCGTTAGGCTCCAGTAAGCCACGGAGAAGTACGTAACCAAGCTCAATAGATGATGAGTGGAGACAATGAGGTTCGGATAGGGCCAACATCCACTCGGCTAAGTCAATAGCTTTTATCCAATTTCCAGCTTTGATCAGATTCTCAACTTGTTTCCGAAGAGATTCGTTGGCCATGGTGAGCTCTGGTAGCAGATTTCTCTTTTCCAACTCTGGAATGACGCAGAGGAGAGCGTCTCGCTCAGAGCCAAGACCATACTCGACGAACGGTGCTTTGAGATCTTGTACAAGATCGTAGTGTCCTCGAAACGAAGTAACTTGATCCTCGATCGACATATTACCATCGACTGTGTCAATAAGTTTCAGAGCTTCCATCAGAAAGAGAGAAAACAGTTCCTGTGCAGCTAGCTTGACCAGATCAGGTTCTGCTGGTGCGAGCACGGAGTTTTGTTTCGCAACATTTCGAGAAATAACCGACTTTGCGCCGAACTTCTCGGAGCCCGTAAATAGACACAAGGGTTCCCGCTGTTCAAATATTGCCTCATTCGAAACCCATTTATAGTATATTCGTCGCGTACGGGGTGGATCATCATAGCCCAAGTCAAAAACTCTGAAAGATTGACTTCCGAATTCCATGTCACGATTTGCGGATACCAGTGACCAAACGTTGAGCCCTAGAATGCTTTCGAGAACTGCCGAGTTCACCTTCCAGTTCCGTCTATCCATGCATAAGCTCACTTTGTAGTTGCAACGGTAGCTCTGGGCATTTGTTGCTTCGCATTGGATAGGTATTGGGAATGAGAATTCTTCGGAGTTCCATTGCGATCGACGCGAGACGCGGAACATAGTGGCCTCCATGACTTTCGCAAGGTTCGAAGCCATTGTTCGTATTTGTTCACTGGCAACCGGTATCGATGTTGTTAAGTCTGCCAGCCTGTTCCTAGTTTCTATGGCATTCTTTGCTGGGCTTCCAGAGAAGATTTCATTCCTAAGGGTCGTCAGCAAGCCCTGTGAGCTGCTACCCTATCCTGCACATACAATTGGTAAATTTCGGACTTGACATTGAATTGTTTCAGCTCATGCAGATGGAAAGTAAACCAGTCAAGTTCCTGCCGATATTTGGAAATCAATGCTCTCTCATTGATGAGAAGATTGTCACTTTCGTTGATTCTTTCTGTTCGGAGGGCTGTCCGCACAACAGTCATGAGCATTGTAGAGCCAAGCTGACCCAGAATTACAGACGAGTGCAGCCCGCGCAAGCCGACGAACTGAAAAATGAACCCAATCATGGAGCAGCATACGACAACGACAAGGTGTATAAGTCTCCTGTAGCTCTGTTCGGGATGAGCTGAGAACCGCACAGATTGAATGTACTGCAGTCGATTGTCGGATTTGCCAGCGAATGCTTCGTAAACTTGGTCACCGATCTCTTGCGCACCGGGCTGAATCCAATATATCGAAGACTTTTGGTCGAATTTGTAGTACCTCTTGTATGAGGATTGCTCAATCAACCAAGCACAGGAAAACATTCCTATGCTCAGCAGGGAGGTGCCAAAGACAAAGAAGGGAAAAGCATAGCTGGCGACTCGATTGCCGTCCTTTCGAAATGCGTCAGGCCACATGAACACAGTCAGGGCAGCGTAAACCACTAGCCCTTGAGCGGACATTAGCCCATGTCTTCTAGAACAATCTGAGGCACATACCGAGCTGCAACAAGATTCCAAACTGAGCTGCTGCATAAAATAAATAGCGGCTTCTGCGCTTTATGCCCTTATTCAGCATAAGATTTGGAGAATGATCCACCGGATCTTCGGCATCCTTCAACCCTGATGCCTGTCTGACAGTTCGGAGGATGAGCTGGCTGGAACCGTCGACTTGTTCTCTTTTCGTGACCACGACTTCCAAGATTGCAGGATTCCCGGTAATCCGCGACACCCCAAAGTTGCTGAAAACCTCCGCCGTCGAGTCTGAGACGCATGACAAGAGCTCTCTTTCAGCACTCCCGGGGTCTTCTTGACCTCTCCCTATGAAGGCTCGAAGAGACGAATTTCCACACACTCTAATAGCAGAGACGACGGCTGTGAGGACGCCGAGTGGTGCCAGGCAGAATATGAAGTTATCGAGAAATGAAATAGATTCCGAGAGAAACTGTTTCGTGATCTGATCTCCAAACAGCGTGATAAGAGGAGCCTGGAAGGACACTTAGAGCAAGAATGTGCCCGACAGGTGGCAGTATAACATACCAAGTCTGTCGCAAGATTATTGGCAAAGTCGTCCCAACTGTCACCCGCTGAAACGCATGGAATCAAGAAGATGATGGTTGATGAGTAGTACAACAAGAATCCCAAAAGCATGCTTTAGATGTGAATGACCATTATATAATAGTACTATATAAGTTGGAATTGCAGAAGAAACTGCTGAACATCTTGGAAACATCGTCTGTAATATCTTTTGAGCTTGTCATGTAGGTATAAGGCGAGAGTATGGGAAGACGATGCCTGCGCACGCAAGGCTGAGCAAGAAACATCCTTGAATTGCTAACGAAACTGGCAGACCGTCCATCATTCGAGCCTACTAGGCGCCGTCGATACTCATGATTGCAGGGGTTGAGGTGTTTCACAGCGCGAAGGTTAGGCGACTTCCCCCAATTGAGAGCCAATCCAAACACTCGTTTTTTGAGAAACGATAACTGGCATCAGCAATGCAAACTGACCGAACTAGTTTTGTGCGGCGGTTAGCCAAAGCCACTTATCGGAAGGCAGGCTCGCATAAAGCCAGTACCTGCAGCATATGCGCACTTGCAAGAACGAAGTGGGAGGCTGTGTCACAGCCTCGCTCTCTGACCAGTCCAGGAAGCACGAGCCAAGAAATGCCAAGTACGGAGTAGGCTACTCCGTAACCGGCATGGCTTTCGCAGCGTGTCCAGATTCTTAGCTTAGGTTATGCACGTGATCAGGGTTAGGGTTGCTGTTATTGATGGACGGTCAAGTGCCATACCTAGCTGCTGAGCCTGGCCCGCAAGGCGCAGTTAGCCTAGGGCAACCCCAGCAGGAGTAGTTCTTTGAAGCAAGCTTGTCTGCATTCCATCAAGGATTCTACTAGTGCCAACAAGTATAGTTCACAAATGCGAGAAATAGACCGTCAAATATGGTTTCTTCTTTCGATAGGAAAAGGAAACAGCTTCCTGAATGTGATTTGTCTTGGTGAGATCCTTGTCAGGGCTGTATGACAGTTAGCATGTTCGCGAATAGCAAATGCAATATAACCATGTGATCGAGCTGACTACTTACTAATATGAGCAAAGATTCTTCTTATAATTCTTCGCAAGTTCAGTCCAGCCAACCCGCTCGAAGAAGACTGTCAAGGCGTCGGCAACGTGCATGTCATTCATTCCAAAAGTTACCAGATACACCTGTGGCTCAGGGTTCGGATGGTTGGGTTGAAGGGTGAAGTTCGCGAATGTTGGTAGAAGATGTTTTGGCGGTTCTCCCAGGACGCAATAGCCCCAGGACATATCACGGAAACCTTCCGGTACCTGGAGAAGGTCCCATAGTTCCTTGAGAATTGCGAGGCCGGCGGCGTTGGAGGGATCACCGGAGCGTCGACCACCCAGAGTCCACAGGTCCTCCACTCGTTGCCAGCTTACGTGCTGATCAAGAACATAGTACTTAAGGCGCGCTTCACTGGGGTCGATCATATCGCAGGACACAAAGAGAGAGGTCACTCCCGGGCTTGGATCGTCTCCAGAGCGACGTGTAGACTCAAGATACCCCTTCAATGTTGCGATTGAATCCGCCAGCGAGCCTTTGATATCCCCCTTGCGAATTGAATCGAAGAGCAGCTTCTCAACAGGGACACCAGTGGCCATAGACTTCATGGGCGGATAGAAGTACGCCTTGAACATGAACTTTCCATCTTGCAAATCAATGGCAAAATGATGCTGCCCTTTGCCTGGACCTGGCCGAACCTTGTCTTGAGCAACAAGCGAAACAGCTTGCTCCTCCGTGACAACAAGCTCTTTCCGAAAGTGGTTAAACCATGTGGTGTTGATACCGCTGTCCAATTCCAAAAGCTGCTCGAGGCATGGGTCCATTGCGGTTTTGTTGAACGGATCCTCGGTTGTGCCAGCCCGAGCAGTAACCGGCTCAAACGAGTAGCGGATGATGTTATGCGAGCAGTTAAGACTGAGTTCGAAGGGCAAGCCGTATGGCGTGATGTTGCTCATCCATCGATCTTTCCGTTCCTCTCTGGGAAATGGTCCCAGGAAAGGGACCACATAGTTCTGATGAAGGGTAAGGTACTTGTACTGATGATGAATGTCGTAGTTGGCATCGGCCATCATCTTGACGAAGACCGGACCGGTGCTATCCCACCAGGCTTTCTCGTCCTCATTTCTGAAAATATGCATCTGACTGAGCACTTGGAACGGAGTGAGAGGATTCGGAGAATCGTTGGCTTCTGAGGACATTCTCGCATCAGTGGGAGTTTCTCTGGTGCTGGTTGACCGCTGTTGGGCTTGGTTCACTCTCCGTCGAAACAGTCGCCGAAGCAGCATGGTGTGTGCTTACTCGAGAGAAAGATAGTAAGATTGAACAATGTCCGGGATATTTCTGCTTCATTTCTAATTCTGTACGTGCTCCAAGTGTCAATGAGATAGGTCTCATTTGACTTTGAAGTTTCGTGGTTACGCAGATCTGCGATTTGGATGCAGGCAAGTGGAACGGCTTTGATGGCAACTCAATCGAGTACAACAAGTACGTTACAGGTAGCACCGAACTTTTGTGGCGATATGGACCAACCTCGTCCCATGCTGTGAATAGTAAAAGGAGACCGATGAGCCGAAGTGGTATTACTTCGCAATCCTGTAATGAAGGAAACGCATCAATCATGTTCGGCCAGTGGAAGTTCGGTACTGGATTCAAGTGACTCCTACGGAGTCACACGGCGAGCTTGGACTATGTTTGATACCGTACCAAGTAACCTAGTACCAAAATAGTTACCGAAGTATTTTTGGTATTGTATGAAGTACGTGATACGCGATTAGGGGTACTCCGTACGAAGTACTGTATTATGGAGATACTGCAAATCGGATGTTACCTACAAACCGAGTCTCCTTAAACAACAGTACGGTGTACTCCGTACTCCGTACTCGTACTAACAATCGGGTCATACGGAGTAATACCGTCTATCAGAATGGTTACGGTAACTTGTGGAACTGTAACTACGAGTATGTAGGGAGTTATATAGTACGAGTAAGTACTCTGTACAGTAGGTAACTAGTTAACCTTGTTGTCGTAAGTACCTAAGATGCCGTATTAGTACCTTTCTTAGTACGAGTACGGAGTGCTCCTTACAGTATGGTAGGTAATACGGAGTAATTAATCATGAGTACTCGTACTAACACTCGATACTTCATAGTGACGTTGCGCGTAAAGTCACGAATACGATACTCGTACGGACGGATACAGCTTGCAGGTACCAGGTATGCCTACTACTCTACTCGTGGTTACCAGAGGGCTTGACCAGGCTCTACTCCTGAGATTCTTTCTCGCTTGAAGGAAAGCATTCGTTTACGTACCGTTAGTAATTAGTACCCCTTAATGTGTACGACCAGGTCCTGTAGGTATTTTCTACTATTCTCCTTGTCTTGCCACAGTAGGATCTACTATCAATAGCAGACGCCACTCACGCCAGACACAACCTGGGACGGGGTCATAGCATCCCACTAGATCGTAGCCCAGAAGGGGAAACGCAACTTAACCCAATTGCGAGGTCCCAGAATGAAAAAATGTGTCAAATAAAGTAGCCGTTCATGGAGGGAATTTCCAACAAGAGTGCAGCTGAACAGATTTTTGGAGCACAGTACGGAGTACTAGCAATGAAAGCCTTCCGGAAATGAGAAGGTAAGGAGCTTGAGGTTTCATAGTACGGAGTACCTGCAGTCGTACAGTAAGGACTGGGACTGGTAGAGCCTCCTTTCCAACCCAATGTGACCCATACACTACCTACCAAGGTGCCTAGGTACCTAGTAGGTAGGTTACCACTCGTAGAAGTACTCCGTACTCCGTCCTTGGCTTGTGATCATGCTTTTTTGGTGACGGATCCATTTATTAGGAGCTGACACGGATCTTGATTTCCGCAACCTCTTCGTCAAGTGAGCAAGATTAACGGAGTTTTGTACTCCGTACCTTTCGAGTCAAAAAAACATAACGGAGAACAGTTCTTTAACTTGGCGTCTAAAATCACTTACTGATGATGATCATCAGTAATACTAATGATTCCCTGCACATCACATGTGTCACTTCCCACTTCCAATCGATAGGAACACCTTGCACCGCATGACCAGGGTGTTTTGAAATGCCGCGTGTCGGGCTGGCTGAATCCATTGGGAACACCGGAACACCATCACGAGGTTCCTCCCAGATTCCAAACGTCTCGCCGGAGACTCGGGACACTTCGGCGATATTGAAGTCCGTTCGTCGGCTTGAATCGGTATCTATTGGGTAACACGCCACATGTTCTCAGGAAGTTGGCAGCTAGGTTATCGTTACTAATTTTTCGCGTCCTTACTGGGAATGCACCATACAGTCAACAATTGCGCATGATTGTGCACCTTGCTTGTTCTTTATTGCTCCTTCGAGAAGCCTCCTACTAAGCCCTGCCATTTGTCCAATTGGTTCGCAACTGGGTCAATTTCTGGTACGTGGATATGGACGTAGTATGACAGGCACAGGACCCGTCATCTCTAATGCACCTAGAGTGGATCTATGTATTGTCAAGTGTAAATGAAGATTCCAAGCTCCCACGAGAAATCTAGCCACTTCCCTTGTTTTTGAATGGAAACAAAGCACCAAATTCAAACGTGGCGCATACGCATCGAGCTGGACTGGAACCGTAAGGAAGGGCGTGTCCGACCTTCGAGTAGGGAAATGCACCAGAGAAGGAAACCAATGAACGCTAACGATGGCACCATGCTCAGACCTATGCTGAGAGTGGGAGGGTTTATGCGTTCGATCTTCGAAGATGAAGAGATCAAAACTTCGAGGCTGGAAGTATCAAAATTGAATGTCACACCGAGGCAAACCTATACTTTGATTGATCTTTAGAATGGAAAAAGAGTCGTCAAGATCTTTGAATCTTCTACATCCAAGATACAGAACCGGCTCACTGCGTTCGTCGTTCATAAGACGTCTGAGACTACTGTCCTCTCGTTTTGCACGCTGTGTACCACCTCGTCGGCACGGAGAAAAGACAATGGGCTCAACATTGTCTGAGTCAGTACTTCATCAATTTCTTTCGGTTGCGAAGAGCTTTCCATCGCACATAGCTGTCGAGGATGGTTCTGAGACTTTGTCGTACTCCGAGCTTGACTTCCAATCATCGATTGTTTCTTCTCAACTACAGAGTCATGGTGTCAAGCCAGGTCAGACAATCCCCATCCTCACAAGTTCCTGCGTGCAAATGGTCGTGGGTGTCTTGGGAATCTTGAAATGTGGTTGCGCATACGTGCCGATTGATAGAGATCTGTGGCCGGCGGACCGAGTGGATTATGTTCTGAGCCGTACTAACATGGGGGTGGTAATGTACACGGGAAGCGACCCAGCGATCGTGAATACCACGGGAATTCGGTTGCCATTGTCGAAGGGGACGTTTACAAATGTCGATGGGGATTCATCGCGTCGCTTCGTTTATTCCGATCTAATGTGTGTTATTTTTACGTCTGGAACAACAAATAGACCAAAGGGTGTGCGGGTTCGGCAAAGTTCTGTTGCTCGGTTTGTGTCTACTCCGTCGTTCAACTATGACGTGCGACCAAATGATCGCGTCTTGCTTGTTCTATCAATTGCTTTCGACGGTGAGTACGGGACATGTGTTGTTTGGAAAGTTCTTTTCTGACTGCAGAAATCAGCATGCATGGGGACATTGTTTAGCACAATCTGCAATGGTGGCACGGTAGTCCTGGCAAATAAGTTCAACTTTCAGGCGAGGGCCAGGAAATGTTCGATTCTTGTTGCCACGCCGTCGATTTTGGAGACGTTTGATCCCCCAACTTCGCCAACCAGTTACCCGTACCTACACCGTGTAGTACTTGGCGGGGAGACGCCCTCGCAGAAATTACTGGAGACATGGTCACGAGCAAATGCATCATTTTGGATTGCCTATGGACCAACAGAAGCAACATGCGCTGTTTTAACTGGAGAAATATCTGTCGACGAGGAAACTGGACAATTCCAGACGACACGGCTGGGACGCAGCATTTGTGGGTCGACTGTCTGGCTGGCCGATCGTGAAATGAATCCCGTTGATGAGATTGGAGGAGAAGGGGAGATATGCATTTCCGGACCATGCCTCGCAGACGGATACTGGCAAGATGAGGCTATTACTCGCGAGAAGTTCCTGGAATGCCGGGGACGGACAACTTATCGTACTGGCGACTTGGGCCGGTGGGCTCTCGGCGAAGATTACGAGCGAGTGATTGAATTCTGTGGACGTCGAGACCGACTCGCAAAAATTCATGGGTTCCTCGTGAACCTGGAGCTTGACGTTGACGCCGCCATGATCAAGATGGATCAGAACATCACGTCCATTTTTTCGCAGATCGTTAACAAAAAGCTGTGCACAGCAGTTGTGCCTTCATCTGTCGACACATCGGCTCTTCTGTCATCCTGGAGAGACAAGGCACCGGCTTACATGGTTCCAGTCCATATTTTCGCACTCGACGAACTTCCTTTGACACCAAATGGCAAAGTTGATCCCCAAAAGCTGCACACCATTATGAAAAACGCCATTCCTCAAGTCACATTGGAAGACCGTACCTATGACAGCCTGGAAGAGACACTTCTCGATGGCCTCAGTCACGTTCTCGACATCCCTATTTCCAAGATTGACATGGAATTGCCTCCTGTCGTTCAAGGCATGCATTCTTTAGCGGCAGCAAAGCTTTCCAGTTTTTGCCGTCGACACGGTTACTGTGTCCCAGTTGAGAAAATTTTGACAACGACATCTCTAAACGATCTGATCCACCAATGCAGACAAACGGCTCCGCAAATACAAGATATTGGGGAGATGAGCAGCCAGGTACATTCTGCGGAAAGCCACGTCGCCGTGACGCCATTCCAAAAAAGGCTCATCCTGGCCAGTCTGGAGGATCAAGCTGTCAATTGCGTAAAGCATATGAGTCGGTATCGATCAGAAGATATTCCCAAATTGAGACGAGCTTGGGAATCGGTTGCTGCCGCTGAACCTCTTTTCCGGACGCGGTTCGATACTGATAACGTTGAGCCCATGATGCATATTGACGATACTGTCGAGTTTCGATGGCTCGAGAGCATCGTCACGTCCGACGAAGAGATAAGTCAAGTCTTGCGCACAATCAATCAAATAACCGGTCTTGGTACCGCTTTTCATGTGCTGCATTTTCAAAATAGCATGCTTCCAGAAAACGAGTGCCTCTTCATCTGGTCTGCTCACCACGCACTGATCGACGGGGCATCCGCATCATTGATTTTCGAGAAGGTCGATTTGGCGCTACTAGGAAAACATTGGTCCCCGTCGATCCCATTCACGGTTGCGGCTAACGATCTGGAGAAGATGAGGGTAGGGCTAGATCAGGAGGCACGCAGGTTCTGGGAGGAGCAACAGGAATTTTTGTCCGTAGCCACCGGCGAGCCTCTGTTGCCCGAGACAAGATCAGTTGAAGCGCAAAGGGCTGCTGAATACAGTTTTCGTCTCGCTGTTGACAGAGCCCAACTGCAAAAGACGGCGCAGCGCGCACAGACTACTTCCGCCTCTGTGTTTTATGCTGCATGGACTCTTTTACTGTCATGTTTCACAAATTCTGACACGGTCATCTTTGGGGCGGTGCTTTCTGGGAGGAATCTACCATTTTCGTGGGCTTCCACTGTTGTCGGTCCGTTGTTCAACACATTGCCATTTGTGAATCGAATTGAGCGATCGAAGACATCGATTGAGTTTCTGCAGAAAACGCATCGGAGCATTCAGCGGTTGGCGTCTCTCCAACTTTCAGACGTTCCTGGAACCCCATCACGCTTTGCAACGGTCTTGACAATCCAAGATTCTGGTCTTCAACTGGGGACAACGGTGATCAAGCCACTTCAATCCCCTGAGGTCAAAGAAGCCACATCTGTTCCTCTAACCGTCATCATCGAGGCAGATTGGGAAGTAAAATTTCTCTTTCAGACGGACAAGTTCACAAGGAGCAACATTCACAGCATGGCTTTGATTTACGAGAATCTAATACGGTCTTTGGTTAGCGGTACTATGACTGTCGGGGAGTGTCTAGTCAACCAGCTCCCTCCATCTGTCAAGAAAACTTTGCTTCAAATGGGTCGCTATGATGAAAAAGCAACGAAGCGGGAAGAAATCAACGCGACTCTGACTAGTCTTTTCACCGCAGCTGCTGCGGCAAATGCAGACCAGCCGGCACTCCAAAAAGACTCGTCTGTAATGACATACCATCAGCTGGCCAGGTCCGCGGCAAGGGTGGCGAACGTCGTCCAGTCTTTGACAAATTCTGGGGATATTGTGGCTGTTTTGGCTGATCGATCCATGAATTGGATTGTGGGAGTGGTTTCGATGTTGATTGCGAATGTCATCTACTGTCCGTTGGACGCAAGTTACACCAAAGAGTACCAACAACAGCTGCTGACCAGGGCCGGAGCAAAGCTCCTACTGTTGCCCAAGAGCTCGCAAATAACTGATATAGCACCAGGAGGGCCTCTTGCTGTTGCCATCGATCAAATACTTGAGAGCAACGTTGCACCGCTTTCAAGTCCTTGGAGAAGGCAGAAGTCAGGCGATGGAGCATACGTCTGCTTTACATCGGGGTCAACAGGTGTTCCCAAAGGTAAGGCATGCTCACGCTTCCCTCGCTTCTAATACCATACTGAGAAACATGCAGGCGTTATTTGCGAGCATCGCGGCGTCATAGCTCTGCAGTCAGTCTATGAATCTCGTTTTAGAAGCGAACCAGGGCGAAGAATCGCTCAGTTTCTCGCACCGGGATTCGACTGCGCTATCCACGAGATCTATAGTGCACTTTGTTATGGTGCCACATTGGTTCTGAGAAAAAGCAACATGGATCCATACACTCACCTGGATAGCGTTGACACAGCCATGCTTTTACCTACGGTGCTCGCTGATCTTGACCCCGCAGACTATCCAAACATTAAGCTGG
Source organism: Thermomyces dupontii (assembly GCF_041956625.1). Taxonomy (NCBI): domain Eukaryota; kingdom Fungi; phylum Ascomycota; class Eurotiomycetes; order Eurotiales; family Trichocomaceae; genus Thermomyces; species Thermomyces dupontii. The sequence goes on along the minus strand of NW_027192309.1, from coordinate 228,335 downwards.
TGAGTCATCCAGTGTTTTTAGTCTGGAGGAGAGGAAAACTTAGTGGAATGTCTAGCTCTACACGGTTGGCGAGCCTCTGACGCAGACAATTGCGGATAAATGGTCGGAGGGACGAGAGATGTATAATTCCTATGGCCCAACAGAGGTACGTTGAATGATAACGGTCTCATTCAGCAGATTCTTGACAATGAACAGGCGACAATTTACGTATCTCATGAGCAAATCGAACCCGGAAAGCTTGTGACAGTCGGAAAACCGGTTCCATCCGTTAGGATGTATGTTCTCAACGATCATCTAGAGCTCGTTCCGCCAAACGTGTTTGGGCACGTCTTCGTCGCTGGTATTCAAATTAGCCGAGGGTATTTGAACATGCCGGAGGCCACTGCCGCCGCTTTTGTTCGAGACCCATTCGTTCCGTGGGGTGGAGAAGAGTTGATGTACCGAACTGGTGACATCGGCTATTGGACTGACGACGGGACACTGTGCGTTCTTGGACGCAATGACCGCCAAGTCAAAGTCAGCGGTTACCGAGTGAACCTTGACGATATCGCCAATGTGGCATTGAAATGTGATCGGAACGTCAGAAAGGCTGTCGCCATCAAAAACAATCATAGCATCGTTCTGTGGGTGGAACCAGGAGATGTGGACGTCAGCGGCTTGCAGAGGGAGCTCAGGGCCAACTTACCTCCGCACGCAGTTCCGAAAGACATCTACGCCGAAGACTTTCTTCCCCGTAACAAGGCGGGAAAGTTGGACTTCAAAGCTCTGGAGGCCAGAGTGCCGCAGTCTCGTTCGGAAAGCGCTGGTAGTTCTACGAACGGAGAGCTCGCAGAAATCATTCGGCAGGAATGGCGAAATATTACAGGAATCAAACGGCCGGACTCTGAATCGCATGAAGATGACCTGCTGCAGGGAGACTCCCTTTCACTATTGGCCTTTGCGTCTCGGCTTCGATCACGTTTCGGTGTTCAGGTGACTGTCAAGGATATCATTTTCTCGACGACATTAGATGAGGTGACATCTTTGGTAAAATCAAAGCAAATCTCCTCGAAAAATGCTGCGAATCTGCCAAAGGAGGAAAGTACCAAGTCTCAAGGAAAGGAGAGATTGTCATCTGCAGAGGCGATATGGGTGCATCGATACCTGAACTCTGAGTGGCAAACCAGCTTCAACATTCCTTTCCTGGCAAGACTACCATCTACCATCAACCTGCCGCAACTGGAGTCTGCAGTGAGAACTGTTCTGAACCGACACTCTATATTGCGCTCGAAGTTTGTCGTGCAGGATGACAACGTGCAACGGGTGATCTCGGAAGCTCCAATTGAGGTGCAAACAGTCGCATTGATGGATGAGAAAGATCTGGTAAATCAAGCGTTCGATCTACAGCGAGGTGAACTTGTCTCTGCTGTTATTTCACCGACCCATTTCCTTCTGAACATTTCTCATGTCATTGGCGACTTGACGGCAATGGAGCAACTGCTACGAGAGATCGCCGCTGCCTACAACGGCTCGAGATTATCTCCAGTGACACGGGAGTATTTTGACGTGACAGTTTGGGATCAACCAGTAGAATCCGAAAAGCTCCAATTCTGGTCCAGTTATCTCGATGGACTCCACGTTGACCGAAAGCCCGAAGCCCGCAGGTCGTACCGAGGAACTTCGCTGTTGACTGAGATCCAAGATGATTTGTTCCACAAGTTGGAATCCGAGGCTGCTGATGGCGGTTTCACGCTTCACCAATTCGGCTTGACTGTCACTGGCCTTGTTCTGCAGGTCTTGTGCGAAAGGGACGACGTCATGTTGGGGTCGCCGTACATCAATCGGCCCTCTGTTGAGGACCGCACAGTGGTCGGCCTTTTCCTGGAGCCTCTTGCTATCCGTATCAACTTTACAGATGCCGGCAGGGTCAATTCGATGGGACTGATTGGGCGCGTCAAGCAATCGTCACAATCCGCACTGTCTCACGCTTTACCATGGGCTTCGCTCATGAATCACCTAGGCCTCCCATACCCGTCGGATTCCCAGCACATCTTCGACTGCGTAGTAACTTTCCACGATGACCGGCAAAATGGGGACAAGCTCCCCATCGAAGGCGTGTCATCCGAGCCGATTTGGGCGGAAGGATCGAAATTCGCGATGCTGTTCGAATGGCACGCGGTCCGCGATCGCCTGACCTTGCGCATTGAGTACGACACTGATCATTTCTCCCAAAACTATGTCAACATCGTGATTTCTCTTTTACTCGACTGTTTCCGCAGCCTGTTGTTGGACAGACAAATTTGTCACATGGATTTGAAATCTCGCTTGGGTGAGCTTTTGTGTCGAGAGTGCGACAGCGTGGGATTGGACGTCGATGAGGTGAAGCGGCTGGCGAAGGAGTTTCTCATGGGAGTGTAATTAGCTGGCTACTAGGTCACGGTGTTTGGAAGAGTCCCGAACTCGGCGTCCGGCCGATCGCGTCGCATCATGATGGTTCTGGGTTTCGGGTTGATAGTTGAAACACGGAGTTTCGGTGTAGCCTACTTTTTTTTCCTTTGAGTCGATCGTCAATAAATCAATTGACGAGGTATCTGAGAGTAGAGGTTGAGTTCAGGCGTAAGCTACGTAGGGTTAGGAGTAGCCCAAGGGTTAGGGCTGAAAGCCAACCTTGGGAGGCGTCCAGCGCTCCAAGCTGCCGTGTCACCGGCGCCGCCAAGTCGCCGACAAACGTCCTTTCGATCTTGAAAGTTTAAAATCTTTAGCGTGCAACAATTGCTTGGCTGTTTTAAGCCAATTAGGCTAACTAGATCCGATGGGTCCATCATCATAGTACGGACCCACTCTATCAAAGCACAGCTCGTGTATTGGCCCGCTACTCGTAATTGGTAAACAAATTGGGCTTGGCGCTACCAAAAACGTTTTCAATTTCAGTGGCCTCTGAATTTTTGAAGAAAAGTCTTCAATTGAAGTTCTAACAGTCAAGATTTCACTTTTCAGGGGCTCCCACCCTACCAGCGTCCAATCCACCACTACGATGAGACCAACGAGCACAATACATACGACTATGTGAAATGATTTTTGAGCTCATTTGATTGCCCCGGACTCAGCCTTACATTCTCAACACGATTTGATGATAAATTGCCAACTACTCGGTCCGCAAAGTCAGAACAACATTCAGTTCCTCAATACACGTCGAGAAATGCTCGCGGATGCTCTGTTTGAATTTGATCTCGTCTTCGTCGCCCAGGTGGATGTCAAAAGATGAAATGAGTCGGGCAATTGTGGTGCGGATATTCATCAACGCAAGGGGTTTCCCGATACATGCATAGGGGCCTGCGAATGTTTTGAATCAGCCGGAACTCCCCAGCGCCAGAAGAGCGGTGTTACGCACCGATGCTGAATGGCGCATACGCTGATGGCTCCTTGACCGTCTCGGGATATTTGTACCAGCGTTCTGGGATGAAGCTCTCCGGGGACGCGTAGGCCGATTCGGCTACGATCTTGCGTCAGTAATGCGGTATTAGTGCTGTCAAAGTCGCTACTTACATCGCCCGATAACATATTGCGGGCAGAATACCGTCATATTGCCTGGAATGTGAATTCCGTCAATCTCAATACCCTCGGGCGGGGTTTTTCGCTGGATTGTGCTCGGAATCGGCGGTTGTAAACGCAGCGTCTCGTTGATGAAGCCATTGAGGTGAGGTAGAGTGGCAATTTTCTCGTGCAAAAACTCGCCATTGCTGTCTGGCTCAAAAGGTTCAAGCTCTGCGCGCAACTTGGCAATTTCTTCTGGCCTTCGCGCCAGCTCGTAGACAATGGTGGTGAGGGTTAAGGCGGTGGTATCACTGCGAAACTTTGGTTAGCACAGTCCGTGAATCTTGAATTGCATTCCACCAGAACTATACCTTCCCGCCGTGATAATCAACTGCGTATCGCCCATCAATTGGTTCATTTCCTCTGGACTCGGTTTTCTCTTTCCAACGGGCGCCAGCAGAGAGGCGCTGATATCGGGAATGTCTGGCTCACGTTGCATCCGATCCGTCAAACGCTGCTTGCAGAATTCTGCGAACTGCCAAAAATCCTTTGCAAGGCCAGGAATAGCCATAAGAAGGCGAAAAACCCACATGGGAAGCAACAGCTCCAACGGGAAAAAGCCGTCGATCAATGCCTTCAAAGCCCAATGGTTGCTCTCCGTTTCCAGCATGTGGAAGCTCTTTGCAAAGGCTAGGTCTCCCATCACGTCGTAGCTGTAAAAGTTGAACCAGTCGCTGATATTGATCTTTTCATTTGCATGGGCAGCCAGGGCCTGGAATAGCTTCTGTCGATGCACTCGGATGCGTGTCTCATATCCTCGCAGCGCTCGGTCACTGAATGCTGGACTCCATACCCTTCTTCGACGATCATGAACCGCTCTAGTTCGATGCGAGTGAAGGGATCGGACGGGTGCAGTCATGTCATAGAATGAATTCTTTGTGCAGGGCGATTTGGGTCCATGAACCGCGCTGACAGCTCTTGGGAGAGCGATCGAGAGATCCGAAGGACCGACGCGGACAATCGGACCATATCGCTCGTGTAGTTCCTGGAGCTTTTGGAAGGCTGGCTTGTCCACGAGCTGCCATGACATCCAAAATGCGGAGAATCTGGCCCCGAAAGGGCCGGGGAACCCCCGAAGTGGATGAAGGAATCCTCGGTATACAAGGAGACTGGAATACAGCCCTACGAGGTAGGCGATCCCCAAGAGGGTCGTCGTTATCCAAGCATTGAAAGCAGCTCTATCCGTACCATATTGTAGCAATGCCCCAGCCAGCAGTACTGCTCCGAGGTGCAACTGGAGACATCGCAATGGGTAGAGATGATGTTCTCCTCGACGGAAATAGCAGAGATGAACTGTGATGCCTGTAATAAAAGATACAACAAATAGAGATGTTTCTGACCACATGTTGACCAGATGAGAAGCACCTTTGGCTCCTGGACTGTGGTAGAGATTGACGCTGTCGTTAGCCACCAGCTTTTCTACAGAGATTCACGAATTACCAAGGACCTAGGATCGTGACGAAAAGTCGAGGAATCAACCAGAGTTACCAATACAATACCGGAGTTTTTATTGTAAACGCGGACGTCAAAGTAATCATGGCATACGAAAACTCCGTACTTTGGCTGCCCTTCTGCCAGCATTCAAGAACTAAATGTGATCGGCGACGCGTCCCACAGACCGGGCAGCCACACCCTAGTAGTGATCGACAACGCAGCAACCAGACATACAGGCCGGCACTAGTCATGCAGCCATGTGCAAGATGCGTCGTATGTACCTAATGATCGACGCTGGCAACGCTCAAGTTCGATCGGCAGTGCCAGTTTCTCCCCCGACATCAATACTACTCCGTATATTTCGGTTTGCATCACAAAAGAACAGTTGGGTAACACAGAAACTGCCCCGAACAGATCCTGCCAGCAACTGACCGCCAAAACTCAGCCGTCGCAATTAGTTAGGATCGGAATATTGTTGCTTTGGATTGATTTCCAGCAAGAATAACTTCCATGTTGCTGCCTGAGTCATCCAGCAGCCTCCTTTGTTCATTTCTTCTCTGGTCACGCATCTCTTTCCGTTCACTCGCCACAATCCTGCCGTGATATGCAAGCCATGTCAGTTCCGGCGCCCGAGATGCTCCAGGCGCTTTCAAGTGGCAGCAGTCAGCAGGAGCCGACTTCACATGGCCAGGAAGCCTTGACGACTTCGGGGCCTGAGGAGAAGCGTACAACCGAAGCTACGACGGCCGCCGAAAATGCTCATCCCACCCATTCCACAAAAGAGAGAGTGGAATCACCGGAAACAAACGACGCCGAACCCGAACAGGCATACCCATCGAAGTGGAAGGTCGCCTTGACCACTCTGGCAGTCTGCCTGTGTGTGTTCTGCATGGCTTTGGTAGGTGCCATCAATCTCAGACATCGATTACCATGCACTCGTTGACAAGTCGGGTAAAGGACAATACTATCATAGCCACTGCAATCCCCAAAATTACTGATCAGTTCAATTCCCTTAACGATGTCGGCTGGTACGGCAGTGCATATCCACTCACGACCGCCGCCGTGACCCTGATTTACGGAAAGCTGTACACATTCTACTCAATCAAATGGGTGTACATGCTGGCATTGTTCTTCTTCGAACTGGGGTCATTTGTTAGCGGCATCACCCCCAACTCTGAAGGCTTGATAGTGGGGCGTGCAATTGCTGGACTTGGAGCTGCCGGAATCGTGTCGGGATCGATTATCATCGTCGGAACAATAGTACCGCTGCGGCTGCGCCCTACATTCACTGGTCTCGTATTTTGTGTGTACGGACTCTCTAGCATTCTCGGACCTCTGTACGCCGCAACGCCAGTGCACTTCGTTTGGGTTCATGATAACTGACAGCCCTTCAGGCTCGGCGGCGCGTTTACTGATCACGTATCGTGGCGTTGGTGTTTCTATATCAACCTGCCAATTGGCCTGGTGTCGGTGATATTCTTGGTCTTCTTTTTCAAATCTCCAAAATCGGTAAAGCAGGCGGCGGGCGTTAAGGCGCAACTGCTCGAAATGGACCTTCCCGGCACATTCCTCTTCCTCCCAACAATTGTGTGCCTACTTTTAGCGCTGCACTGGGGGGGATCGACTTACAGCTGGGGGAATGGCAGGATAATTGCCCTGTTTGTGGTGTTTGGTGTCTTGCTCATATGCTTCGGGTTAATTCAGGTTTGGCAACAGGACAAAGCTACCTTGCCTCCCCGCTTGCTCAAGAATCGCAATGTTGCGGGCGCGTCATGGTATGCGCTCTCTTTTACCGCCGCTTTCTTCGTAATGACCTACTACGTGAGTTCCTCCTATGTCTCTACACTTCAGAACTATGCTGACTCCAATCCCAAGCTACCAATCTGGTTCCAGGCAATCAAAGGCGTGTCTGCCACCAAGTCTGGAATCATGAATCTTCCAGCTATCGTGGGTCTGTCACTCTTTTCCATTGTTTCGGGAGGTCTCGTCAGTGTCGTGGGCTATTATACGCCATTTATGCTCGCTGCGACAACTCTGGCAACGGTAGGGATTGGACTCCTCACCACTCTTGAACCTGATAGTGGTCCGGGGAAGTGGATCGGATACCAGGCAATGTTTGGCATTGGGGCAGGACTCGGATTCCAGCAGGCCTTGACCACCGTCCAGGCCAGTCTTCCTGCTGTGGATGTCCCACATGCGACTGCCATCATCACTTTTGCCCAATCGTTGGGAGGAGCGATATTCATCTCAGTTGGGGAGAATGTCTTCTCCAACCAGCTTATTCGCAACCTAGAGGCGGACGCTCCCAGTGTGAACGCCGCGGAAATTTTCAAGGCTGGAGCAACCATGCTGCGCCGTGTTGTTCCGGAAGATATGCTATCCGTTGTCCTCAACAGCTACAACAAAGCCGTTACGGAGACTTTCTATGTTGCCGTGGCTATGTGTGGTCTGTCGCTCTTCGGAGCTCTTGTTCTCGAATGGCGCTCGGTCAAAGGCAGGAGCATGGAAATGGCGGCGGTTTGATTCCGGATGAATGGCGTTGGTGGGCAGTACCCGCAACATTACAGGTCCTAAGTCCCGAAAGTATGGTATAAACCTCGGGCAGAAGCAATAATCATAAGTCCTAATGAAACATCGTGTACGCAGTACATGTTTTGATGCACAATGAACCTAGGTAGGTATCTGGTAGTACCTACTGACTAGGTAGTTGGTAGTCAATCAAACTTGTCCCTGTCAGAACCATCACAAAGTTCTTTGAATGGCAGAAGCTTCAAAGCTTCAGACCATGGTCGACGATAACCCAGAAGCTTCGGGTTACGACACAGTTCTCAACGGAACTTGAATTGCGAGTTTTTTTTTCTCTCTTGGTCCTAAATAGATGCAAGGCTTGCAAGTATCTCTGTCGTCAAATCTCACCTGTCACATCTCAGGTAGATTTACTAGACTTTAGGACCTCCCAACTAGAGGTTGTGTACTTAGGTAGGTACCTACCTAGTAGGTAGGTAGTTAGGTCAACCTCTTGGTAGTAATACAGAAATGCTGAGCGGAGTACCGTACTCGTACTGATGATACACCGTATTCCGTACTGTGCTGTAATTTATGGCAATGGACACGAATCGACTTTCACAGCGTTCCGTATTTTACCATAACTCATCCGTTACAGAAGTTTTGTCGCATCGAGCGGAAGGGACTATGTCTTGCAGGCTTGCAGCGCAGTGATGAATGCCAAATGGGGAGATAGCAGTGAATGATGAGGTTTACGTACTGAGTAGTACGGAGTACTCCTTACCGGAAAATTGAAGATTCAATCTACAGTTGGCAGCTCTTTCAGCCACCCTGAGGAATGGCAATGGCGCAATGCTGATACATACTAGCCCGCTGGAAGCCTGGAAGTGACAGTTCTGCCAATACCACGTGTGGGGATTGTCAGCACCTCGACTATGATCTGCCAGTTGAAGCCATCGGAAACTTGGCTGGCTGGCTGGCTGGACACCCAGATGGAACAAGGACCTGTGAAGGTCAGCTTGAGATTCAGGCTTGAGGAGGCCTGATGCGAAATTGATTGGTACTTGGGAAATGATGAGATTGGTTTGTCGGTGCAGCTATGGATTCGTATACGGAGTACTAGTAGCCAAGTTTGCGACCCTGGGTTATTATGGAAATGTTCACAAACTGGTATTGGAGGACATTGTTCTGGACCCTGTGGAGGATGAGGTTCCTTGAAATAGGGTGGGTAGTGGGTATTCATGGATTCCTGCTGCCATTCTGCATGGATACTGTCGTCCTGGATGACTGACCCAGTCACCCAACACAATTAGTAAATACTAGTAGTGTTCGAAAAGCTGAATGTATGAGCGAGCAATTGTATTCGTATTCTGTATGTGATAGTCCGTACTTGATCTCAGAAAACCATTCCGATTGTATCCAGGATGTTTACCTAGTAGCCACAAACCGAAGATAGGTACCTATAAAGGTATGATCATGTAACGGCATGCAATGCTCGCTCAATCATGTCAAAGGCTAGGGACTAGATGTAGGCAAGCTTCAGGCTCCATAGTGGCCAGACCTCTCAACCTTCACCATCCTAGGGAGTGCAGTCAACAAATTCAAGCCTCCTTGCTAGTGGTGCCACTGAAATATTGACCTGCTGTTACATGGTTTGTTTGTTGTCTGTCACCAGACCGTACCAGCTGTTAATTATGAAACAGCTTACACTTCACTTAGGTACCTTGGGTACATACCACAGAAAGAGAGTAAACAACGGATAATGGGACATTTCATTGCATTTTCTTGTCCTTTTCGGATATTCCTTACCTGATCAATCCTTCAAGACCATATCAACGCGTTCTCCGGAAGCTACGTTCTCGTTGCATAACCTCCTGGGCCTTGGTCGCTTCAAATTAACAATACGAATCCCTTGCACATCATGACACGGTTGACAGCGTTCGGGTTCAATCTGGAGAGTTTCGACGCGACGCACATCGCATGCACAGCGGCCCTGATCATCAGCGGGCTCTGGTTGTGCCGCATCGTGTTCACCCAACTCGTAGGAAATGGAGAGTTGCCTTTGCCACCAGGGCCACGCGGCCTCCCGATTATTGGGAACTTGCACCAGGCTCCGAAGCACAACCCATGGGTGGCATACAGAAATTGGAGCCGCAAGTACGGACCGCTGATGAGCCTCAAAAATGGCAACAACATTATGATCATCGTCACTTCCTACGACATTGTTCGAAACTTTTTGGAAAAACACAATGCGATCTTCAGTTCACGGCCGCAACTTGCATTACTCAATCGTCTAACCAAGGGCTTGAGCACAGCCGGGTTGCCTTACGGACCACGATGGAAAACGCATCGAGCCCTACGCACCGCCGTCCTGAAACCATCCATGACTGTTCGATACCGAGAAATTCAGGACGTTGAGAGCCGACAGTTACTTCACGAGCTCTTGACCACAACCGACATATCCAAGTCCCTACGTCGTACTGCTGCGAGCGTTTTCCTCGCCGTCGCATACGGAGAGCGCCTCGACCGGGAGACTCCGGAACTCCAAGATTTGGAAAACGTTATCCGTCATATTGCCAGAGTGACCGAAGCCTGTTTCCAGGGTACAGCTATGCTTGCCGAATTCTTCCCCATCCTTCGCTATCTCCCCGGAAACTCCAAGTGGAAAAGGGAGGCCGACATGCTCCACGAACACCTTACACAGCTGTATGTGAAGAAACTCCAAACGGCCCTCGAGCTTCCTGCTTGGAATTGGATAAAAGAGTACAGCATGAGAAAGGAATCAAAGGGCATGGATATCATAGAACTGGCACATACAGTCGGATCAATCTACGAGGCGTCACTCAGTGCTTATCAGATTGTCCGCATTATTATCCTTGCGGCCATGCTCTATCCCGACGAGACAAGGAAAGCTCAAGCCGAGGTCGACCGAGTCGTTGGATGCCATGAATTGCCTGATTGGCGTCACATGCCAGAGTTGCGCTTTATCGATGCCTTCATCAAAGAGGCAGTGCGCTGGCGGCCATTCTCTCCTCTGGCAGCACCGCGTGCTGCGACAGAAGACATCACCTACAAGGGGTACCGGATTCCGAAAGGCGCCACAATCGTGGTCAATCAATGGGCAATGGACCACGATGAGACAATCTTTCCAGATCCGTTCACATTTCGCCCAGGTCGATGGATCGAGAATCCGAATCTACCGCATATCATGTTCGGATTTGGGCAGCGGGAATGCCCTGGTCGGCATCTGGGCTACGACACATTGTATATCACAGTGTCTCGGTTACTATGGGCGTTCAACATCAACCGTCCCATTGTGAATGGGAAGGAAGTGGAAATGGATGTTCCGCGGCTGATGGAGGGCGCTAACTCTGTGTCGTTCTTCTCCATTGTGCCAGACTTCGAAACGAACCTTGTCCTCAGGGATGAAGGTCGGAAAGCTGTCATTGAAGAGCAGTGGGAAAATGCTCTCAAGGACGGTCAAGAACTACTTAACCGTGCTGTGCCAATGCCGAATTAGTGACTCGGATTCTGAGAGAGCTGGAAACGGTGATTCTGGTAGATAGGTTATTTGTAATGATGAGCAAGGGAAAACACATCTAATATGCATGCTTGCGCTTGGTTGTTGTAGACTTGTGTGACAATCTTCTGCCTATCTAATCGGGTTAGTACCTGTACCTGGTCCCTCTAGACACCTGAGGCAGTTATGGAGTAGAGAGCTCTATGTATATCTTTACTTTCTAATCCATTCTTTTCTGAAATTTCAAACAGCAGCTCCCTCAGTCAAGAATTGTTTTCGACGATGTGGTTTCCTCTTTTCTTCGCTATCTTCTCGGTTCCTCACCTTGTCATAGGCACTCAATTATGCCGATGCACTCCCAGAGATTCTTGCTGGCCTTCTGAAGAATTATGGAACGCACTCAACCGTTCAGTAGATGGGAATCTGGTCAAGGTGCTGCCAATAGGCCATGTGTGTTATCACCCAACATACGACCCCGAGAAATGCGACGAGGTAACTGTTCTGGAACATGACTCGAATTGGCGTGCTGCACAACCAGGTTTGAAAACTCGAAACAATCAAGTAAGATCATCACTTTGACCTGCTCTAGGTGCGCTGCAAAATTTCAATTGGGAAAATCTTCCATCACGCCAGGAAAGCTGCTATGTAAACGCAAACGGTAATGAAATCGGTTCTTGTAAATACGGCCGCATTTCACGTTATTCTGTCATAGTACAAAGTGCGAGGCATATCCAGGAAGTGATCAATTTTGCACGAAAGCACAATGTTCGGCTCGTTATCAAAAATACAGGGCATGATTCTAGCGGTCGCTCTGGAGCTCCAGACTCGCTCCAGATTCTGACGAACCGTCTCAAGGATATCAAGTTTTCGAATAGGTTCACGCCTGCTGGTGGTCCAGAAGAAGCTGATCATGGTCCGGTTGTCAGCTTTGGTGCCGGTGTCATGGGTGGTGAGCTGTACGAGGCCAGCGCTGCTCATGGCTACAGCATTGTCAGCGGAGAATGCACAACTGTGGGCATCGCAGGTGGCTATATCCAGGGAGGAGGGGTTTCCACTGCCTTAAGTCCTATGAGAGGGCTAGGATCTGATCAGGTGGTCGAAATGGAAGTGGTCACTGCGAAAGTAAGTGTGATCAATATGCTTCTCATGGCCTCTGCTCAGGATAACAGGGTGATATTGTCATTGCCAACGAATTCCAACACGAGGATCTCTTTTGGGCTCTTCGCGGCGGAGGCGGCGGAACGTTCGGCGTCGTGACGCGTGTGACGGCAAGAGTTTATCCTGACGTTCCAACAGTGATTACGCATCTGCATCTGAAGTTGCCGCGAATGGACGAACTGTTTTGGGATATTGTCAAAAATCTAGCAGCTGTCACCCGTGAACTATCCACCGGAAATACTTCCGGTCAGTATGCTGTTGGCCGCGAGCCGGATCTCAACGGTGCCTACTTTGTCAATCTTACAATGTTCTTCTATCCCGAATCCACCAAAATGCCAACTGAGGCCGAGGAAGCACTGGCGCCTTTTCTTGGGAAACTTCGTGCCGCCGACCTTGATTACATATACAGTGTGGACGCTCTTCCCAAGATCAGCTCCTTTCTCACCATTCCTCGCGCGGTTGATCTAGGCGGAGGTGGCTATATCCAAGGCAACGTCCTCTTATCGCATGACTTTACGTACTCCGAAACCGGTCTCTCGCAAATGGCGGACAAGCTATCGGAGCTGGAATACCATCCCGGTGACTTGTTCACTGTGAACGTCCTCGGAGGCAGCGTCATATCCAACGGAAAATCTATCGACAGCGCTGTGCATCCCGGCTGGAGGAGTTCCTCTCTGCTAGTGGTAGTCATGCGCCCATTCTTGCCGGATTTCGCCGCACAGACGAGAGCGCATGATCGCCTTACCAATATCGACATGCCGGCTCTACTGTCCATTGAGAAGAAACCTTTGGCAGTTTACCTCAATGAGGCCGATCCTAACGAGCGGGATTTTCGAAATCTATTTTGGGGGAATAACTATCCACGTCTACTGAGGATCAAGCGGAAATGGGACCCCGATGGGCTGTTCGTTGTTAGAAAGGGCGTGGGTAGCGAAATGTGGGATGAAGAAGGGGTGTGTCGAGTATTCGACTCTGCGAAAGAACTCTAGGATGTACCTACTTGCGCTATGTTTGGGACTTGGAGTCCTCCACGAATAGCACTTCTTTCGACACACTAGGATCTAGGAATGTTGTACATAAAGGAAAGATCGTGGTGCTACATGGCAGTTTGTACTTGAGACTCCTATGGAGATGTTTTAGGGAAAAAAAAAAAAAAAAAAAAAAAAAAAAAAAAAACTACAACAATTTTGGTCAACAGGACTCAGTTACGTTCAATATTCTCCAACCTCGCACATGTTTTCTATTGCTAGCATGATCCGACAAACGACAAGTCCGAAAGTCGGACATCGAGATGACATCTGTCGTAGGGAGACATCGCGGAATCACCTCCGGGTCCCATCCCTCTTTGCACGGGATGAAAATCCTGCTTCTCAACACTTTTCGATGCCTATACTGTCTTTTTTTTTTTGCTGGGAAAAGTGCACGCATAGGAGCGGTTGCCTGTTAAGGAAATACATTTCTAAAGTTAGGGTTCGAGTTCGGCGTTGCAGAAAAGGGTTTGGCGCCGGTATTTCGGTTTGGACGTGTTACAGTTCATTACGAGGACAGAGCTCTGTTATGTTACACGTAATGATGAAAGGACATGTAGCGAAATCCAAAACTGCTTGACGGTAAATCTTACAATGTAAGCCGTACGGGGTATCTACCTAGAGTCTACCTGTACGTAAGGTAATTGATTATCGTACGGAGGTCATGATGATTCAAACGATTGCATAAACTAAACCGAGACCTTGTGCGAGTGGTTAGTCGTATTGAATTCCCAGCCCACAAGGCTCTGGCCTGCACCGTCATGCAGCACTCGATAGCAGCGATTGTACGGTAGTTAATGTCAAAAGTACGAGTACCGCTCCGTACGGAAGTAAGTAAGTATTGTCATGAGCGTCCTGTTCGGAGTACGAGTACCTACTCCGTACCTGGTACCTGCGTAGGCTGAAACTTACCTAAATTAGTAATACGGGGTATGTACTCCGTAGTTATGCGGATAAATACAAATCCATATAGCTGGGCCTGGAATGCAAGGCCTGTCGATCAAGGTTCCCATGCTGGATGCACTGTCGATCTTCTTCTGAGACGGCAACAAAAAAAAAAAAAAACCAACAAACCATTTCATCCTCCCCTATTCTGCATTGGTGAAGAATGTGGCTAGCTGTTGATCGGCATCCAGAAACCAGATATGATAGACAGCGTTGTTGGACTGTGGACAGTAATAGTACTACTTTTGGGTACCTCATCAACCGTCGCTCACCGATCCATTGGACAGGTCATGCATGAGATCTACAAACAGTATTGACCCACCGATCTTCGCTGGTTCGTGTTTCTCGAAATCATACGGATTATTCGTTCTAACTTGCAGGTAGGATACGGAGAAGTCAGAGACGTGCAGCGGGCTGGGTCATCCCACTTGACAGAGGCTGTGGAGCGCGAGGTGATCGGCCTGCACAACATAGATCCAGATCATCCAAATCGGCCCGAAAGCTGCGCTTTGCATCTGTCACCTGAAAGCCCCCTGCATAATTCATATTTTCCGTTCCCCCAGCACCAGCAACATCACTGTCGGAGTGCCGAATTGCCGATACGATAGTTACAGTAGAAGCATAATCCTGGCTTTCGTTTGGGCCGAGCATTTTGCAACGTTGTGACTTGTGACTTGTGAGCTATCAGACTGAAGAAAACAAGGGGGGCAACTGTTATGACTTGTAGCATTGTGGATATGATGCAAAGTTGCGAGCAAGTGTCGACTGTGAACACGTTACATAGCCCTTTTTTTTCTGACGTCTTTAGGCTTAGTGCCACAAATAGGATTGCGGCTCAAGGGAGCTGAAGACCAGATGATCGTACCTCGTAGCTTCGTACTCCGTTTGACGCATGTTACAATCCACATGCAGACTTTTGGGATCCCTAATTCAACTCAACAGTGAAACGCCAGGCGAGATTTTCAGTGAAATCGTTGCGGAGCGTTTCGACTAGGGCAAGGTACAACGATGGTGGCTGAGATCCTGAACGCCTTTAAGAACTTAACCATCATGAGGACATTGAGAGGCAAAAGACATCGGACGGATTTTGCAAATTCTACCGGAAGAAAACCGAAAATGGCTACTGACATCCCAGTTCAGGCGGACTTTGTGAACGCAGCAAAGGATGACAATAACACCAGTGTTCAAGTTACAAAAACAGCCAGCATCGAGAACAGGTCAAAGATCAACATCGAGAAAGAACCGACTGCGGCAACAATAGTTTCGAGATATCTCCCCCTCGACACCGAGGATGTCGAGGAGTGGTGGAAGGACTGCGGTCCCCTTTTCGGTCGGTTCCTGCAAGCCGCGCAGTATGATCCTCACGAGCAATATCAGCACCTACTCTTCTTGCAGAAGCTTCTGATTCCGGCTCTTGGCCCCCATCCGCAGAAATGGCGGAGTACCATCACCCGCAGCGGTCTACCGATCGAGTACAGCATCAACTTCCAGGCGAGCGTGAAGCCGACTCTGCGCATTGGGTTCGAGCCAGTCAGTTTCCTGTCGGGAACTCACCGGGATCCCTTCAATCAGATCGCAATCACCGATCTGATGACCAATGTGACGAAACTGCGCCTGCCGGGCTTCGATGACACGCTGTTCCACCATTTCATCAACGACTTCTTCCTGTCAAGCAAGGAGCAGCAGGCTCTGATGGAGTCTGGGGAGGTTACCCAGAAAACAGTGCGTTCCCAGGCTGCTTTCGGGTTCGATCTCAAGGGAACCAACGTCTCGGTCAAGGGATACGTATTCTGCGGGATGAAGCATCGCGCCACCGGGCAGCCTGTCGGCAAGCTGATCACCGATGCTGTAACCAAGATCGACCATCATACCCAGTGTGCCCACGCTTTCAAGATGCTCAACGACTACATGGAGGCAAGCTCAGGTTATAATCAGTACACATTCTTGTCATGGGATTGCGTGGACGCGCCCCAGTCCCGCCTCAAGTTCTACGGCGTGCACAACGAGGTGACTTGGAGGAAAATCGCCGAGATGTGGACACTCAACGGTCAGCTTGACAATTCGGACATTATCAAAGGGCTTGCACTACTCAAGGAGCTGTGGCAGTTGCTGCAGATCCCTGAGGGAGACTCTGGGTACTCTGGCGGGTTTGACGACGGCATCACCTCCGGGGAAAAGGAGATTCCCTCCCCGATGATCTGGAACTTCGAACTCAAACGAGGTTCTCGCTTTCCTCAGCCCAAGTTTTATTTTCCCATTCATGGCAAGAATGACCTCAAGGTTGCTGAGGCCCTGGCGGCATTTTACCGCATGATCGGATGGAATGATCTGGCCGCATCGTATGTCCAGATTGTGCGAGATCTCTAGTAAGCCCAACTTTTCTTTCACACCCTCTGGGAAGATCTTCCATCTGACATTAGCAGTCCCGATCAGAATATAGCCCAAACATCGAGGCTCCAGTCGTGGTTATCTTTTGCTTACACGGAAAAGACTGGAGTGTACATGAGTGTTTATCTCCATTCCTCCAATTCGTATCCTTGGTCTGATAAGTAGGTAGCCAGTCATAGAAAGGCAAGACTCCTTCATCCTTACCACAGCTTCGTCCCGAACTGTAAGATCTTTGCCAGTACTGTACTCATCGTTTATCGACAGACCGCGAGGCAACCGAACCTGCATGAACCCGGGAAAGTAAACTTCCTCCTTTCAGCAACGATTTACTTCGAAAACAGCCCTGGGGTAGAACAAGCATAGGCATGACACCACTCACTCAATACGTTGTCAATAAGGGAGTAAATGAAAAATTCCCTCGATATAGGTTTCTAGCAGATCCCGACGCAAACCTCAGACTCCCAACTTGTGAAGCATGGGAACCTAGCGCGTGCAGAGTCTTGGAAAACGGCGTCAGGGCTGAGAAGCATCTGCGGTCTACGCCAGGGAAACAGGCCTGGGAGAAGCACAAAAACCAGAGCCGCGGACCAGTCCACTGCGAGTATGCTGTGGCATTACTACATACTCGTAAACCTGATCCAGCACAACCTCCTACGTACTAGTAGGTAGATACCCACCATCTGCTATAGGTACTATCGCGTGTCGAAGCTCTCGTGTCTCCCTTTCGGGATCTCAGTTGGATCTCTTCAATTGGAAATTATCGAATCTCTGACGTCAATCCAGGACTCGATGGCATCTGGCCTTCTGGCTGTTCACTCTGTGCATAGTGTACGGAGTACACTTGTCAGTTGTTGGGGGATATGGTCCAGTACGTATACGATACCTGTATTGTTACACGCACGTGACCTGCTCTGAGCCTTGGTTCTTGTTGAATTGGGGTGCTGAAATGCACGCCGGAATGGTACTTTACTGGTAGGGGGTTATGAATTTGTGGGTTGTACGAGTATGATAAATCTCATCCCTGTGGACGAGATGTAGTTTACACACACAACAATAAGCATCCTTGTCTCAGATTCTTGATACACTGCACACAAAGAAGCTGTTCTGTCGTTGTACTGTACAATACCATACAGGCTCACAACTCTGCAATTCTGACAGTTATGAGCCCGGGTTTGCTCTGAACGCCTCTTGAGCATCGGGTTCGAATTGCACAAATAGTGAGCATTGTCATCGTCAACTCCGCCCCCCCAGTTTTAACCTCGATCGGATCTTTATCTCACGGACGCTTGAACGCACTACCACAATCCGACATCAACGACAACCTCAACCAAAATGACCGACACAACCGTGAAACGCACAGCCCCAAGAACTGGAAGGCCTGCAACGAACGCTTTATCGCTGAAGCAAAAGCGAAGGATGTTTGGCACCTTATTGATCCAAATAGCCCAACTCGAGGTCAATAGCTGACGACTCCCGTGGAATCATTAATA
Source organism: Thermomyces dupontii (assembly GCF_041956625.1). NCBI lineage: Eukaryota > Fungi > Ascomycota > Eurotiomycetes > Eurotiales > Trichocomaceae > Thermomyces > Thermomyces dupontii. The sequence continues at coordinate 210,294 of NW_027192309.1, read as the reverse complement.
CCGAAGGTGTCAAAGTCAGATACCCTGAAATCAAAACGAACGAGTGCGAAGCCTGCGCCAAGGAAAATGAAACGTCAAAAGAAACGTGCTCCTCGAGATTCGAGTGATTATCGGCCTGGGGAAAAGCTTGCGGTAGATTTTCATGACTTTGAAAGAGATCCAGGCGACTATAAGTGTTCGATGCTTGTCACTGACCGAGTTTCCGGGTATATGTGGCACTATCACCTCCAAGACCGGACTAAAAAGTCGTTGATCACGGCATTTAACTCATTACTCGGATACCTCGAAAGACAATATCACATCAGAGTGAAAGTGATTGAATGTGATAACGAGATCAACACGACAAATCCTCAAGTGGGAATGTACCTCCGAAGCCAACATTTCATATGGGAGCCTTCGCCCGCCGACACACAAGACTTGGATGGAGTGGCCGAACGCTCGGGGGGTGTGGTGTGGTAAAGGGCAAGATCATTGCGATACGAGAAAGCTCGAACTTGCCTAAGTCATTGTGGCGAGAAATTTGCAGCGCCGCAGTCTACTTACTGAACTGCACACCACGTTGGAGACTGAATTAGAGGACACCATTCGAAGTCTTTCACTCGTCGCCCGCACGAAGTCGAAAGCCAAATCTCTCCAACTTGCGAGTTTTCGGATGCAAAGCATACGCTATGACCACGGATGCAATGAGAAAGAAGAATCGGAAGAAGCGGTTCGCCCCGAGAGCATGGATAGGTTACCTCGTGGGACATGCCTCATCCAGTACTTATCGTATCTGGAACCCTATTCTCAAGAAAGTGGTCATCACTCGAGACGTCATATTTGATGAACAACAAATATACCATGATAAACCAAACAAGCCAAGAAATGACTTGAACGAACTTGAGCGTGAACAACTACGCAAGTTCCTCAACGAGTTGTCAATACCGGAAAGTACATTGGTACAGGTGAGTCCTGCGGTTGAGAACACGGGACATGATGACATACTTGATGAAGACGGTACATTGTACTCGTCAGCTGAGCTAGTTCGAGACTGTACTCGAGAAGAGCACTTGAATGGTGCAAACGAGACTTCAACTTCCGTGTGTACTGCAGGCACAACCTCTCCCCGGGACTTGAACGATACCGGGCATGTTCCAGGGAGCTCTGCCGGGGACGCCCAGCAACTTCCAAGTCCTGCACATAGTACAACGGAGGAGACGCCTGTGGGTAACAACCATACGAATCCGGAGGGAAACACTAGAAATTTCGAGGTTGGAGTTCCCACGCCGCCTACCTCGCTTCCAGCTGCCTTGATTGTTACCATGATGGCTGGATCTTCGTACCGACCGGACGGTGCCCACCGTCGGGAGGATTGCCTGGAGCTGAGCAGCTTACCTTTGGTCTAAGGGATAGTGTGTCACACACATCTTTCAACGCCAGGGTTTTCTGTGCAGACAGCTCCTCTGGGCAGGGCAAGTTGACACTATAGATGCGTTGGAGCGAAAGCGCAGGAAGGGAGAAAGGATACATAGACGAGACCTTCCAAAGCCTCCAAAGAGACGCAAAGATTTTGAAGATCACCCATATGGGGAAGACTACCGCAAGGCAGAGATCGAGCACCTTGAAAGCCACGCAGAGAAGGGTTCGTGGATAGAGGTGTCGATCAACGATCCCAGTGTTCAGGGATACCAGATCCTTGATTGCGGTTGGGTCTACTCATGCATACAAGTTTGACAAACATGGATATCTCATCAAAGTGAAGGCAAGGCTAGTCGCGCTAGGAAATCAACAGCGAAAGAACCTCGACGAGAGCACATATGCTGCCACCCTTGCTGGTCGATCTTTCCGGACAATGATGGTTATTGCTGCTCGATTCAATCTCGACCTTCTTCAATTTGATGCGGTAAATGCGTTTGTGAATGCCGACCTCGACGAGACGGTCTACATGCGGATGCCACATGGAAATCAGAAAAGTGGTACGACTTACAGACTCAGAAAGGCCTTGTACGGTTTACGCAGATGACCGCTTTTATGGCCACGAACTCTAAGCAACGCTCTGAAGGAGCTAGGGTTTACACCAATCCCGCAGGAACCATGCATCTTTATCCAGAACAGCATTGTTATATTCTTTTATGTCGACGATATTGTTCTAACCTTTCGGCCGTCAAAGAAAGAAGAGGCACTGAGGACAATAATTCAATTACAGGCTAGATATCAGCTCACTGGCGGCAACAAAATTCAATGGTTTCTAGGAATACAGGTTGCACGCGACACCGGAAAAGGGAAAATCTGGTTGTCATAGTCGCCATACATTAAGATTATCAAACTTGCCGAGACCAAGATGAAGGCACAAACACCCATGTCGACGGAAGAGTTGATGCCATTCAAAGGAACAGTATCGATCCGAGACATTGGAAATTCCCAGCGGAAAATTGGATCCCTTCTATATGTTGCTGTGATGACACACCCGGACATCGCCTTTGCAGTCTCACGACTTGCTCGTTTTATGACAAATCCCGGACCAGAGCATCAGAAAGCAGCTGACCGAGTACTGCTTTACCTACACACAACAAGAAACTTCGCTCTCCAGTTCGGTGGCAGAGACGACCTGCGTGCTGCGAGTGACGCATCATTCGCCGACAACACAATGGATCGGAAGAGTAGCCAAAGCTATGCGATAGAGCCAGGCCACTAGGGTCCAGAGGTCACGTGGCCAAACAGTGTACATAGGTACCTATGTACTTGAGTTGGAGCTGGAAGCAGATCTTTTGGCCTCTTACCATGCCCGACGTCACCTTGTCGGCAACCACTAAGTGCCGATGCCATCAGATGGCACTTATGACTGGGACATCCAGGACCAGTGGCTATGGAACATCTCCTAAACAACACAGGAGTCAGCGTCCGAGGAATCAGGACCGATGAGTGTGATGCTTGCGCCATGGGTAATGGAAGAGGCAAATCCGCAGACTTCCCCGAGATCTGTCGGACTAAATATAAGCCAGGTGAGAAAATTGCCGTCAACTTCCACAACTTCTCAGACGACATCCTTTTCTTGAATCGCCGGAAGGTTTGAAGTTCTTTGCAGTCCTTGGCAAAGTGTTTTTTGTCGCAAATGAAGCAGCGTCCTTTCTGATCGTTGTCGCTGTTTTTATCCCGGCGTTTGCGGTTATACCTCTTGTTGTTATTGTTGCCAGCTGTGCCTTTCGGCATGGTACCCGATCGGCTGCCATGGTTTTGATTGTTTTTAGGGCCGTTCTTCTCGTGGCGTTTCTTTTCCTTTTCCCCATCGATCGTCGCTATAGTGTGAGCCTTCATCGACCGTTCCTCCCAACTCTGCCTCCTTTTCCAAAAGTCGGATGAAACAGTCATCGAGATTTGCTTTATCAATGCGCTTGCTTTCGAGTTCATCCACAACTGTGAAGTTCTCGTCCGGGGAAGAATGGAGAAGCCTTTTGAAGACTCGAACCTCGGTATAGTAACTTGTGCCGTCTATTGGATTCATCTTTCTGACCATGCTTCGCAGCTTGTCCTATATTCAGACGGTCGTGAGCACACTGACTGAGTGCGAGTGGAGACGCGGTTGGAGGGTATCCAATCTCCCGTCCGGAAACTCCAGTCTCCCCAAGCTGAGACGCTGCGAGCCTCTCCGCACTCCAATGCACTCGCCCCCCTCCACGGTATTCCCTTCCTCTCCGGACGCTCCTCCGCGCTCATAGGTCCTGTTCGATGCTTTGACTGGCGCTCCGCGACACCGACCCACCGCCGACGCCTCTCAGGACTGCTTCTCGTCCCCCGCACCTTCCACCTCCCCAGCCTTCCCAACGCTCTGCTGCGTCGCAATGTTATATCGGCCTTTACGATCCTGTGAAGGGCGAACAACAAGACAGTTCAGCGCTTCGGCATGTGTTCCACGACGTGATAATACTGGATCAGCAGATGCGTCAGGAAGGTAATCCTGCCTTCCGCGACCTGGGTCGAGCTTGATTTCCGCGACTGAATCGTTTACCGATGCGACGAGCTAACGCTTTTCTGCGTTCCCATGCGTTCCCATCGGCTGTCCCAATATCGCTCAGGCAAGAAACTCATCGTAGTAGCCAGGGAAACTGACCAACAGGGAACACTTATATCCTGACTGATGATACTTCAGGGCGAGGCAACAAAAAAGTCTTACAGTGCCGAAGTGCGCCGTAGATGGCTTTAAAAACTACGGGTAGTAGACATCTGTATCATAGAATCGTTGGACATACCATACAGGGACATAGGGTGAGTGAGTGAGTGAGTGAGTTGGGAGAGGAATCTTCGTGGACAGAAGGAACCCGAAGAAAACTGTTTCTTGTAACCGAATGACGCTATGCTCGATGCGGTAAGCATGGCGTCATCGAGTGGAGTAGTTACATACGAGTAGTATTACATAAGCATCTAACATTCCGAATGCGGCTAGTTACACAGTGTAAGTGGCAGAGAACTACGAGTACGAGTAAAATACTGTTGGAATTTACGGGTGTTACAGACGGTGTTTTACGAGCATTACGGGTTGGATACATGGCACCGGTCATGTGATATTCGCTTAAAAGGACACACAAAATCTTCCTGTGTGCTAGTTTTTTTTTCGTTATGGAGGTCAATGACACATACACCCTGCAAGCCACCTGCAATCAGATACCATTCGTGTTTGTCGAGAAGATTACACGTCGTTACCGTCTTCTGTTACCTTGTTGTTGTGGATTTCGTACAAATACTTACCTTCTCACATGCCCTCCCTATGTATTATTCGTACTGTACGGTAATACTCCGTACCCCCCACTCTGACAGGGACAGGACCAGGACGGTGCCATCTCGACTTTTCGAGTTTGGATGACAGTGCAACTCAATGAACGACTAACTGTGCACTCTTTTATGACGAGAACAGAACTCTAGGCACCATGAAATCAACGCAAGATCCAGTGTCGGTCCTCTTTGTGTGTCTGGGCAACATCTGTACGATACCTTCGCAGAGAGGCTCCGCAGATTTCTTTTTTGGGTTTGGCATGAACTGACACGAGAACCAGGCCGGTCGCCCATGGCCGAAGCAGTCTTCAAGCGAGTTTCTGAATCGCACCCTAATGTTCGCATTGGCCAGCTCGATTCGGCCGGCACGGGTGCCTATCATTCAAACGAGCCTCCAGATGAGCGGACGATGTCGACGCTGCGCAGTCACGGCATCACCGACTATAACCACGCTGCGCGACAGATTGAAAAGGAGGATTTCCACAAATTCGACTACATCGTCGCCATGGACAAGCCTGTCCTGCGCAGTTTGCTGCGGCTTCGGGACAGTGTGGGTGCGACGGACTCGTCCAAGATTGCCGACGTCCGATTATTCGGAGACTTCAACCTTGACGGTACTGTGAACCCGCGGGTCGGAGGCGGCGAAGAGGTACCTGATCCATACTACGGAGGTATCAAAGGGTTTGAGAAGGTCTATGAACAGGTGATGAGATTTTCCGAGGGGCTTCTGGCACATATCGAGAAGAAACGGAATCCCGATGGGTGACCTCTGTCTGCTGCATATGGAATATCATAGACATACCTTGGGATGACTGATAGATTGATACCCTTTATGAATATACAGTATTCAAGATTCTGGCTACGAGAGAGCCGGGCTCTTCTTGGAACATGTTTGCGAGCTGAAGGCCTCAAGTAAAGCCAGTGATGAACTCGTCTGATTGGCCGGCAGTCGAGGATCACGTGATTCACAGAGACCTTTTTCGTGCCATGGACTTTCTTGAAGAAAACTCCCAAGTCTCGCGGTTCAACATCGACAACCATCCATTGCACCAGCCATGCCCACACACCTCTCCAAGACGCGGAAACTGTGAGTATTGAGAAACTTTTCTTTTCTAATCCCCGTGGCTGATTTGAGTAGCCGCGGCCATGTTTCCGCCGGCCACGGTCGGGTAGGAAAGCACCGAAAGCACCCCGGAGGTCGTGGTATGGCTGGTGGACAACATCATCACCGCACCAATCTGGACAAATTCCACCCAGGTTACTTTGGCAAGGTGGGCATGAGGCATTTCCACCTTCAACGAAACCACCAATGGAAACCGGTAATCAATCTCGACAAAGTATGCTGCGTTCTTTTCCTTTTTTCCCGCACGCTTTTGAAAGCTCACAGTCGAGCAGCTTCGGAGTCTCCTTCCCGAAGAAACGCGGGAAAAGTACCTATCTGCGGAAGGCAGCTCTCTGGATACCGCTCCTGTGATTGACCTTCTCTCCCTTGGATACGCCAAGGTCCTCGGAAAAGGAAGCCTGCCGAATGTGCCTCTAGTTGTCAAAGCACGCTACGTCAGCAAAGAGGCCGAGCGGAAGATTACCGAAGCGGGTGGCCGTGTCCAACTGGTGGCTTGATTACACTATCGACGGCTCTGTCAAGCCGGTTCCATGATACATAGCCTTCCTCCATGCGTCGATCTGGCATCGGACGCATTGGATCCTAAGGCGTTTCAGCGTGGTGGCTGGGTGATGGTTCAGTGTCTAGATAGCTCGTTGCAGCCCTAGTCAATTGAATCATTCACCGAACAGACCAATGTGCGTTTCACGTACATTTCCCCGGTGAATTTCTCAGGTCTCCCGGCGCTTCTCGAGATGGATTCCCACCGGGAAGAGCGATCAAACGCCGCTGAGTGATCGATTTTGGCACTATGGGCTACTCTGTGTCCGGTAAGTCCATGAGGTCCTGTAGACTTATCTCTTCGTAGTCCATAGGTAACGGCTCGAGCGTTCAATTCTGCTACCCACATTGACTCGAGTAGAAGTTGCAGTATTCATAGGCTATTATCCTTCGAGGCATGTAGTATAGATTCAAAACTAATATACACGGTACGTTCTGCAATGCATGGGTAGTCCACTAGATCCGCTCACTGATCTTGATGGCGGCCCGGCACCCGTAGCGAATGACATTGACCAACGGGTCGTACGGTCGTGCCTCCTTTGAGTCGTTCTCCACAGCATGGTCCAAATGCTCCAACTCTTCGTCTCGAGTTTTCCTCAGCAGAGCCACCAAATCTTTTAGCTCCTCGTCGACTTCCTCCCCACGACTCTTGGCCTCCTCCATCCACCCCAGAATCGTCCTTATTTGATCATTATAATGCTCTCCGATTTCCGTCTCCACCGCCTCCGTGCATGCCATGGCCGCCTCGCGACCCATGACGGCCGTCGACCACCCCAGAAACGTCGCTGCCAACTTCCACACCGGGCTCATCACTGTCGGCCGAACTTCATGCTTCGCTACCAGATGATTGAACGTGGCGAAGTGTTGTGCTTCCTGGTCATACATGTGCTTCATCAAGGGTCGCAAATGAGGGTGTGATCGTACGATCGGCGTTTTCTGCGCTTCGTAGATCAGCACTGCGGCTAGTTCGCCGGCCTGGTTGACTCGGAGGGCGCTGTCTAAATATTCTCGCTGCTCTTTGCTGAGGATGTATCGACGTTTCGGTGTGGAGTTATTCTCTTCCGATCTGGTTCCTTGAGCATCGGCTGATAGCTTTGCGGTCGTCGAAAAGAACCGAGGCCGAGAGTAGCAGGTACAACCGGCCGCAATGGCCCCCCATGCCTGTCTATTATGAGCGCCAGGCCTTATTCGCAATGCCAGCATGGCGTCTATTCAGCCCAATTCTGCGGGTTGTCTGGGCAGTAAATCTGGCCGTGGTCGAGTGATGTTCAGAGCGGGAGGAGCTCATTGGAAGAACCGACGGATTAGCTAATCATTAGCCGCGAAGATCCACTTTTCAGTCTTGGCACTTGGCGCTTTGGCTCTTCAACATCAATTCGCAGCGCTTCCAGACACTGTAGCATTATCCAGCGCCATCGGCTCTGCTTCTATCGTTTATGCCTGCCATATCCAGTACGGGTATTGCGGTCGCTTGTCTGTGGATTTATTGTTCTTGATTCGTGCCCAACCTGGTCTTTGTTGCACAGAGAGCGGTCGTCTTGGGCCTGCTGGCGGCCTGCGCCCAGCCTCCGCAGCCGTGATTTTCGTCAGTCGGTGCTGAGCATTTGAGCACGCCTGCCGTTGCAGGACATCATTCGTGAATACTGGAGTCTGCGTAAAATTATACGCTGATCACTATGGCGAACCTGGACGACGAGCTCCTGGCCCTGGCGGGCGACTCCTCATCAGAGGAGGAGAGCGTGCCTCGGTCGCCAGCAAAATCCAAGTCGCCCTCGCCGCCAAAGCAACGCTCTCCAGAGCCCCCGTCGAGAATGGCTCGCAAGGGCACAGCCAAAGTCATCAAACGGCCCAAGCGGGCAAAGAAGGAGGAGTCTGATGAGGAAGAGGGTGAACTGTGCGTTTTGCATTCTCTTCTCGTTGCTCTCTAAAGTCGCAATTCATCCGACTTATCTCTGGCTTCTCCTCCTAGGTCGTCTGCTGAATCCGACAACTCTCTGCACTCCGCGCCGATGTCTGAATCGGACTCCGATGAAGTCGCGCCGGACGTCGAAGATGAGGGCCCGATTTTCCCGTACGAGAAACTGTACTACTCGGCTCAGGACAAGGAGGAAATCATGGCGCTTCCGGAGATTAAGCGAGAAGAGATCCTGTCGGAGCGTGCAGCGCAGGTGGATCGCCATAATCAAGATCTGGCCCTACGGCGACTATTGGCATCGCGCGAGCGCGAGCAGGCGCGGGCCGAGCAGAGGGCAAAGCGCAAGGCTAGCGCGACAGATTTGGAAGAAGGGCAACGCAAGAGTACTCGGCAAAAGACGACATTGGGTGGCCGCAAGGTCGGCGAGACATCAGGGGCGATTGAAGCATACAAAAGACAGCGCGAGCAAAAGGGCAAGCGCGATGAGCAGCGTCGCCGAGAGGCGGACGCCCGTCGAGCGCAGCAACGGAGTCCGTCCCATGAAGAGGGCGCATATTCCGATGCCGAGGCTGAAGATGAAAGCGAAGTTGAAGAGGAGAAGAAGGAGCACACGCCGCCCAAGGATGATCCTCCCGCGGGACTCAAGGACATCCAGCGCGTGCGAGTTGGCCGCAGCAACTTCGCCATGGTGTGCTTCTACCCTACGTTCGAGAAATCGATCACGGGGTGCTTTACACGAGTCAACATCGGTCCCAACCGGGAGACAGGACAGAACGAGTACCGAGTCTGCATCATCAAAAGTGAGGACACTGCAGCTTTTGGGAAGCGCAGTTCCGATGCTAACTCTAGTCCATTTCAGAATTTACCACTGGAAAACCGTACGCGATTCAAGGGGCGAATGGGCGCACATTTGTCACAGACCAATATGCGGTTGTTGCCCACGGTAAGGCAGAGCGTGAATTCCCGTTCATCGCCTGCTCGGACTCGCCTTTCACAGAGGTACATCTTCCTCAGAGGAGGCCGGCCGAGCACGAAGCTGACATGCATAGGCCGAGTTCGCCCGATGGCGCCAAACCATGGTCGTCGAAGGCTGCAAGCTGCCGACCAAGTCGCAGCTGGCAGCCAAGGTGGTTGACATCAATAACCTGATCAACTACCAATTTACTCCGGAAGAACTAAACGAGAAACTTCGTAAACAAGGTGCCATGAGCAGTAAGCAGCATATCTGGAAACGCCTGGAGCTGGAAAAGGCGATCAAAGAGGCGACGGCTGCCGGCGATTACGAAGAGGTCGATCGACTGCAAGCCGAGCTGGCCGCCCACAACGCGCCCAAGCTTGCATTTGGCACGACGCTTAACCGACCACGTCAAGAAAAAGACGAGCAGCAAGAACGACTGGCTGAGATCAACCTCCGCAACCAGAGACTCAACGCGGAGAACGCGCGACGGGCACAGATGGAGGAGCGCAAGCTGCAGCGCAAGAACGCTGCGGCCATCGCGCGCGGCGAAGCGTCCATCGATCCCTTTGCCCGGGTCAGGACTGTCGCCAAGACCCATCACGACGTAATGGGCACCCCAAAACCCAAGATTAACAATAATACACCTGCCAGCGGAACCGTCTCTCCGGCGCCGGTCAGCGAGTCGAGCAGAGTGAACACTCCCCGCCGCAGCGAGACGCCCAGCAGCCAAAGAACGAAGGGCATCTCCGTCATTCGACCGCGTAACGAAGACGAGAATATCGCCGCTTTGGACCTGGACATTGACATTGAAGTCTAACATCGAAAGTACGAGTTTCTAAGCCATGTTATCCGGCTGCTGTTACTTTCGACGGTCGCGATGATCGTCTACTGTTCGGATGATTTGCAGGGTGAGTGCGAATGCGTTCTTCCACGTAATTCATTACGGTGTTTTGTCTACTTTCAGGGTGTTTGATGATGGCGCTTGCTAGAGTGTACAAAGGTTTGAAAATGTTATGTTCTCGCGTAGGTCAATCCAGCAGTGTATAGACACAGATCTAGCCCATGCAATCTATCCCAAATTCATTCTTGAATGCAGTCCAGGGAGAGCTCATCTAGTTATCCCATGTCCTCTGGGATCCTCGTCTTATCGTGCTATATCACGTGATGATAAGAGGCAAAATCCCAGAGTCTAACCGAAAACGGACTAGCATGAGCCTCGACGCGTTATCGTAGACTCGCGGCGCGTCTTCAGACTCGAGTGTTTGGACGGGGCTTCCCAGCACAACTCTCGAATGATTGACAACTTTTCGTAACGGCTCGATTATTTTCGTTCCTACCGAGTTCCTGCTCTCGAATCAATGTTCGAAACCTACTAATCAACAATCACTTGCACCACAACTATGTCACTACCATCTACACCACGCGGGTCGCGGCTAGCCTCGCCGGGCCGCGACGCGGACGGACCCGAGCCGTCACAAGAGATCATGACGCCCGGGCGCAGAGTCAAGGCTCTGCTGGCGGCGTTCGACGACAGCGATTCTTCTGGATCAGAGAACGAGCGGCCGCGTGCGTCTTCTTCCTTGTTGAGGGCGGGGAAAACCGCGTGGCCGTGGGAGAAGAAGCAGGCGGAGAATGACACCGAGAATCGAGACGAAGAAGAGGAGGAAGATGATGCGGTCTTTGTGCCTCGAGGCCGTTTGGCTGCTCGGATGCAGGCGGAGGACGACGCGAGTGCAGACGAGAGCAATCTGGATTACCCAAAGGAGACGTCACGCGCGGAAAGTGATTCTTCCTCGGAGGAGCAAGGACCAATAGCCAAATTGAAGCGGCGATTGCTGAACCGGGGAACGAAGGCGACGCGGGCAAACACCGAGTCCGCGTCGCGCTCACCTCGACGCGAGCGTTCAGAGTCGCCATTGTTTGTCCAGAGCTACGAGGAGATTGAGTCCCAGCAAAACGACGATGACGACAATGGCGGAGATGAGGAGCAGTCCGTGATCCCCGCGGGGAAGAACGAGAGATTGATGGCGCTGATCGCAGCCAAGCGCAAGGAACGCGAAGAACGCGAGCGATTGGAAGCCGAGAAGAATGCCGCGCGCATGGAGCGGATGCAACAGTTCAATTCCGATCTCCTTTCCGATGAAGAGAGCGACGAAGAGAATACTACGACCGTCTCTCGCAATTTGACGCAGGAGAAAGCTCGCAAGCCGCGCAAGGCTAGCAAGAAGGCGCTGGAGGAGATGGCCAGGGAAACGCAGCGGATGAGCCGGAACATGCAACTGGCATACCAGGAAATTACCAAGAAGAAGATTACAAAGGAGAGCTTCCTGGCACGGTTCAATTTTGGTCAACCGAAGGAGTCGCCCAACAACGAGGAGCCTTCTGCTGCGAACTCGTCTTCTGCCGCCAGCTCACCACCTTCAACGAGCGCAGGGGAAGAGAAGAAGGATGTCACGCCGCCAACTTCACCAGACCGGCCCCTTTCTGAGCAGCGCGACAAGTCCCCTACGTTGGACTTTGAAGGCATAGATGAAGTGGCCGATCCTGAGCCCGCGCAGCCCGCACCATCGGCCGCAGACAAGGGCAAGGCACGGATGACCCAGGCCCCTATGGCGAATGTGCGTGTCCGCGTGTCGCGGGAAGAGGTTGCACGACATCAAAAGGAGGCGCCCGACGACGAATTAGAGATTATCACATCACCCGCCAAATGCCGACGCATTGCCGCCTTTGAAAACCTGCCTGCGCGACATGCACAGGAGCCTGAACCGATTTTGAAGCTGAAGCATCTCGCCCACCTGACTTCGCCCACACGGCGCAGCAAGTCTGTGACTCCTGCGGAATTGTCGGCAGCTCTGCGCGCCCAGGCGAGGCAGCAGGCAGCGAAGGAGAGACAGGAGAAGATTGAGGAGCTTCGCGCCAGGGGAATTGTCATCGAAACTGCCGAGGAGAGAGCTGCAATGGAAGATGAAGTCGAGGATATGTTGGAAAAGGCGCGTAGAGAGGCGGCCGAACTTTCACGGCGAGAGCGAGCTGAACAGGAAGCTGGCGCGGGCGCCGACGATGATGACGATGATGCGGATTATGAGCTGTCTGGGTCGGAAGAGGAAGAGGAAGCTGGTCCTAGTGATGAAGACGAGGAGGTCGACGAGGAGGAACTGGAGGATGAGGAAGAGGATGAAGAACAGGACGAAGTCATGGTGGAGGACGACAATGAAGACAAAGAGAAGGTAATCGACGAGGAAGCCAGCGAGACAGAGCGGTCCGACGACGAAAAATCGGAAGCCATGTCGGCAGATGGCCATGCGGATGCTATTGCCACCGCAGGGCCCCGAAGACGCCCCTTGAGAGTCCTCAGCGACGATGAGGAGGACCAACCGAAATCACCGCAAGTCCTCAGAACGCCCGCTAGGTCGATTACGACGCCTTTTGACTCAGCAAAGAGGCCTCAGTTCCCTGACATGCCAGGACCAAAGACCGCCACAATGAGTCTGAGTCAAGCGTTCGCCGGCACGTTGGGCGACAATCCGCCGGATGCCGGCGACGATGCCCTGGACAATCTGGAGGAACCCCCCGACCCAGCCCCGTTTATCCCAGATGTGGGCCGCGCCGAATCGGAGATCTTGGTCAAGGATAGCCAGGAAGACCGTAGGGAGTCCATCGACTTTGGTAACTATACCCAGTCAATCACGCGAGTGTCGGAGTCTCCAATGGCGCGCGGCTGGTCCCAGCCGTCACAGATCCCGGAGCCAACTCAGGACGCAGGGTTCGTGTTGTCGCAGTTTGATCAATCAAAGCGATTCGTGGGAACTCAGGCGTCGACTGTCGACACTGTGCTCCTCTCGCAGCGTGAGTCACCAGTGCAGAAAAAGGGTAGACTGTTGCGGCGCGGGCGCCGAGCGGAGTCGAACGACACAGACGAAGAGAGGAATGGCTTTGAAGTCAAAGCAAGCGCGTTCGATGTGATGAGAAAGGTGTCGAAAAAGGCGGCCATCGCATTTGACAAGGACAAGAGCTTGGCCAAAGAGCACGTTGAGGAAGCTGCCGAGGAATCTGACGATGAATATGCCGGGCTGGGAGGCGCCAGCGACGACTCCTCTGGCGAAGAGGACGAGGAGGACCGGGCCATGATCAACGATGACAGCAATGAAGTAGTGGACGAGAAGGAACTGGCGGCCTTGAACGCGTAAGTCTGCCCACCCAAACCCTGTTAGAACACGAATCTAACGAACAACAGTGACCACCAGCGAGCCATGGACGAGAAAGAAATCTCCAGGCTCTACCGAGACATCACGACCGGTGCGCTCCGCCGGCGCCGCGGCGCAGACGACCTCGACCTTGACGATTCAGAGGACGAGCGCATGGCGCGTCGCCGTGCCAAGCAGCGCGAGTTTGCGCGGATGCGCAAAGCGCTGCTAGCGGACGACAAGATCGGACAAATCGCAGCCAACCCGAAGACGCAGGCGTTTTTTCGGGCCATTGAGGACCTGGATGAGGACGACGACGTGGACCTGGAGTTCCTCGGGCCGGGCGCGGATTCTCAGGAGCCGGAGTCGCAGGATGCTCAAGCTGAACCGCAACAACCTGGGACGGAAGAAGCTGCTAGCCCGAAGAGGAAGCGCCCGCTGGAAGCATTGACAGACAACGCCGCACACCGGCCTCCAGCAAAACTTCGGCGCACCGCCGCACCATCCGCCATGACCAAGAAGCCGGCGACGCTGGCGGAGATTCGCGAGTCTGTCTCCTTCCTGATCGAGACTCCGGAATACGACAAGTTCGAGGACGCGTCGGCTGTTGAAGATGACGAGGATGAAGAGGACTCAACAACCCATCGCAGCACATCCGACGGTTTCGCCATCCCGCGCAACCCGCGTCGCACCAACACGCGCATCGTCGACCGGCTGGCTCTGCTGCGAGCCGCGTCGTCGAACTCGGCGTCCAGCAATAACTCCCGCACCGCGTTTATGTCCGCATCGTCGGACAGCACGTCGCAGTTGGGCTTCCGTCCTCCGGCGTTGATCCGGCGGTCAACGACGGCGTCGTCGTCATCTACGTCAGTAACCTCTGGAAATGACTCCATTGTTACTGCAGCACCTCGCACGACAACTGGGCCTGCGACGAGCACCTCGGGCATCAAGAAAGGCGCGGTGAACTACTACACCGCCGCGCGGGAACGCGAGCGTGAAAGGGAACTCCGGATGAAGCAGCGAGACGGGAAATCGAACCTCACCGCCATGGCGAGCATGCAACAGCGCAATGCAGGACTGAGCACAATCATGGGATCGGGGACGTGGGAATGATCATCGGGTCTTTTTTTTTTTTTTTTTTTTTTTTTTTTTTTTGTTTCAGTTTCATGGCGTTTTGGGCGTTTAGGGTACGTAGGGCTAAGGTAGAAGAATCAACGAAGCAATCTTCCACATAGAATCACATCCTCCCCTAGCTGATGCCATTTTACATCCTTCAACCTCACCGGCGGCCTATTACTACGCACCGGACGACTCGGCGTCACCACCAAAGACCCTTCCCCCAACCACGTCGGCGCAATCGTCAGCACAACCGCATCCACCAACCCTCCCCCAACCTTGTCATCCTCATCCAGCAACGAGCGAATCACCCCCGCCCCTCCCTCAATCATCACACTGCGCAGCCCTTCCTCCCGGGCCAAATACCTCAACACATCGCGCCAATCGAACCTTTCACGAATCTTCCCCCCATCCTGGACTTTGACCGTCTCCAACCCAACGAGTTTCCCACCACAGCTCCGCAACGCATGCTCGGCTGTCTCCCTCCACCTCCTGCACCTCGCCACCTCCCCTTCCCCATCATCAGATGATAATACCCGTTTAGAGCAGATCACAATCGGCGCCCTCCCTCTCCCCTCCCTCGCACGCGTAATCATCGCCGCGGAAGCAATCCCTTCCCACCGACCGTGTACATCTAAAACAATGGGTGTGGGACTCCGGCCATCCGCGTCCTCAAGACGGCAGTCTAGTCCCGGGTCGTCCGCAATGGCGGTCCCGGAGCCGACGAGGATCGCGTCGTGGCGTGCGCGCAGGTAGTGCGTCATCGCGCGGGATTCGTCGCCGGAGAGCACGGTCTGCGTGCCGGGTTCGAGGGCGATGGCGCCGTCGAGGGAGGTTGCGAAGGTGAGGGTTGTGTGGGGGTGGTCATTGCTAGTAGTATCGTTTTGATTGTTGTCTGGGAGGTAGGGGTCGAGAATGACGCGATCTTTCGGGGGAAAGTGCATTCTGCTATCCTGTTCAACTGTCTTGATCCATGGATGAGTGATGTCTGAGTTGGAGTTTCGTGCTGGTTGGACCTTGGTCCAGAGATTGATTCCTCAGGCAGAAATGAGACGGTTTATTTCCTACTACATACAGTATCAACAGAAATGAATGAATGCTATCACTACACTACTTTTCCAAAGCCAGTTTCACCAGCTCGTCAAACAGAGGAGTGCCCAACCCCGTCGCCGGATCCCAGCCCTCGGTGGCGTTCCAACTCGCGTACGGCACATGTCCGGCGGGCAGTCCAGTCCATGGGACAGTCCCAGGGCAGCCAGTTGAACCTCCATCCACAATGTCCGTGAAGCCACGCCCCTTCAGACTGTAGAGCCACGGATTCAAGAATCCGAGCGGGGCCTTGCCTGCCTTCAGTAGCTCCGCGTTCACGTTGGCAATGATCGCGGCGAAAACCGGAGCAGATGCACTGGACGCCGTGAGCACTGCAAACGGACATTTGGGATGGCGAACCTACCTCGTACCACCCACACTGACCCATTGGCCTTTGTCACGAACGATAAAGTTGTCGGCCTGCGCGGCCACATCGGGGAATGCGCGGCCATTTGCGTTGTACAGGCCCTCCCATCGATCCCCCAACTTAGTCAGGTACGATTGCACCGCTTCGGCCTGGTACTTGGGGCGCGGAAACCGGTCGGAAAATCCGCCCGAGGAAAAGTCAATGGCGCGCTCTGGGTTGACCCCAGTCGTGCCGCCGACGGATGTCACATACGGGCAACTTGCAGGGTAGACCGGATCGAACTTGATTCGCTCGGAACCGTCATTTGCCTTGCACACAATCCCAGTGCCCCAGTCGCCGCTGCTGAAGATGACCGAGACGCCGCGCAGGCCCAGCAAACGGAACAAGTTGCAGGTCTCGTCGGCGTAGGATCCAGGCAGGGACTGCTCATTCTCTCCGTACGAGGTCGTCAGCACTGTCGGTAGCTCCTCATCCGGTAGATCCAGCAGGAAGAGCAGTTGTTCCATGTAAGGCTCGTTGGACACGTCATTGGGGTCGGGCTGGCTCTCATCAGGCACCAGCGGGCCGCGTCCCGCCGTCGTGTAGTATACGGCTGGCGTTTTGTAGGACAGCGCTACTGCATAGTCGATATCCAGGGATGCTTCCGTGCTGTCGAGCGTCGAGTTCTGGTCGTTCCTGCCGCCATTGATGGACACGACGGTGAAATTGGCATCGGTCCGGTCGGGCGCATACGTCTCCAGGAACTCCTCGAAATCGGCATAACGAGCAAATTGCTCGAGATAGCCGGAGATGCCAATTCTGTTTCGCGGATCCTCGGGGGCCACATAATCGCCAATCTTGTACAGCTTCTTCAGGCAGTCCGGGGTGACTTTTTGGTTACAATCCTCCAAGTTGATCTTTAGGTGCGGAGGCTTCTCCAGGGGAACCACGCGGCGCAATTGCGGACCCAGCCTGCTGAAGTGTGTCGTTGGCTGAATGAACTTGACGGACGAGTGGATGTCCCGAGGCACCGAGTACTCCAGAGTCCGAATCTGCTCCGCACCCGTCCCTTCGTTCTGGAACACGTAAAACTCCGTGTTCAGCAACTTCTCGGCCGTGCTGACCGGTACAGTAAGCTTGACCCAGGCGCCATCGTCTTGAATGCGATCATCTGGAACCCCTTCATCCCGAAGCCATGCCAGAACCTTTTTCGATACGGCAGCTGATGGGCGCACGAACTTCTTGATTTCGTCGCGCTTCAGGTGCTTCCTGTAGAGCTCATGGCCTGGGGTCGCAACACTCAGCGCCAATTGCTCGAGTTGCTCCGAGTTCTCCTGCTGCAGGCCCAAACGGAACTGGATCGGCGCAGAGGGTGCCGCCTTCTCCTTCTTGACCCAGCCATCAGGGGCCGCCGAAAGCCGTTCAACGACCTCGAATGGGGCCGCGAAAGCATTCAACAGGGAGAGAGACAGAGCCAGAAAGCCGACCAAGGGCCGTACCCTACACATGGTGGGTGTTTGCTATGGAGTTGGGTTTTGAAGAGAGAGGGGGGAGTCCCCTTGATATACCTATGTGTGTATGTATGTAGGTATGTACCTATGGTACTTTATAGATAAGAAGGAAGTAGCAAAGGAAGGAGAGCCCTCGCATGGCTCCTTCCAAAGCAGGAATGCAGTCGTTACCTCCATCTCAGCAGTCGGAGAATCCCGCTGGTCTTTCTGACGTCTTGACTTTTTGACAAAGGATACATAGGAATTTAGCAGGGGTTGCGAGCCGTTCGTTATCAAGCCAGTCAGAAGTCGACATATTGGTCGCTCAGTCGAATGAATTGCCGATTCTCCAGCCGGGTCCGCGCAATCCGAGGTGTCATGGATTGAGCAGGGAGGGGAAAAAGCGCACGAGGGTTGCAATCAAACAGCGAGCCAACTATATGGGGACAACCAGTCTAAACTGTCGACGGCAAATGATCCGCGCTGAAGAATGTGTCCGCAGGCTACAGCATGCAGCGCCAAGTTGCCAACTGGACCTTGGACGGCCCTTTCTCCATCCCCTCAGGTACGGGATTGGATGTTTTGATCAGGCACTCGCCAGCCGGTGCTTCCGTGCTGCAAGGGCAATGTGATCCTTCGTTGTCGTTTGCCGTGGGCAGTGATCTTGGTCAGGAACCCCTGCTCAAGAAGGTTCAAGGATCCAGGCACTCGATTGCGTCATAACCTGTTATTCGTCAATCGAATTGTTGAGGTTCGAAGCTCCAAAGAACTCCTCGTGTCGAGGACTGCAACTTGAGAGAGGCCAAGAGGCTAAGAACTGAGCCCTTGAGTCTTGACTCTTTTGAGCGTTCCTGAGCCTCAAGCCTTGGCCTCTTGGATGAGAAATTGAGATGAGTCTACGAATAGGCTAAGGTTACCTACTTCATAGCGCACTCGGCTGAGCTGAAGATTGGTACCTTGGAGGAGTCTAAAAAGAGGTGAACCAGGGACAAGCGTCAGGGCTCAGGGGTAACAGTAACCAGCCTGCCAGAGGCAACTGCTGATGATTAAGTCGCACCCGCACGTGACTCGTGTCACGTGGCAATGGTAAGTATTGCTGAAAATAAACGAATGAATCTACGGAGTTAACTTGATTTGGCTAGTTAGCGCAATGCACATCCCTGCTGACTCATTAACTTAGGAGGCCACGTGACTCTTCTCCCGATTCAAGCAATACGTCACGGGTTTGCATGGCGTCGAGACATGTCAAATGGGCAGCTTCATAGTACCTTTTGGACTCTTCTAGAGAACCAGCCGTCGGTCCTGATTGTAGATTCTCACGCCCGACAAGT
The DNA here is from genome assembly GCF_041956625.1 of Thermomyces dupontii. Taxonomy (NCBI): domain Eukaryota; kingdom Fungi; phylum Ascomycota; class Eurotiomycetes; order Eurotiales; family Trichocomaceae; genus Thermomyces; species Thermomyces dupontii. The sequence continues at coordinate 191,456 of NW_027192309.1, read as the reverse complement.
TTTCATGGTCGGAATGGTGACTTCATAACCGCGGTCGATCCCACGACTGTCGAGCGCAGCGCTCAAACCTCAGTTCCCCGCCGCCGCCCCTCCTCTGATCTTGGCCGACTTTGCGACCGACATTCGACAGCGTCCAGCGGTAGTCCCTGCCATCCGGCATCCAAGAGCCATGTATCTGCCGTAGCCCGCGATCGGGTTGTCGCGACGGTTGTCCCGAGCCCAGCGAAGTCTTCAGGTTCGATTGCGCAAACCACTTGTTTGGGACTCGACGTCATTAATACATACCTACAGCACAACAACCCAGATGCCCCAAACGTCGAAACCCACTCGCTTTGAACTTTCTGAAGTAACCCCTCATCGGGTCCTGAGACTAGTAGCGTGGAGGAGTAATATTGCCCATCATGTCGAATATCGAATCGCTGGAAGATCGCCTCCCCTCGGAAGCCAAGGAGCAAAACTCCAAGGGCGATGTGCCCTTGAAGGAACGCTTCTTTCGCTACTTTCAGCATGAGATCACCGGTATCGTTTCTTCTCAGCCCCGAAGTTTTGCTGCTGCATAGGCTGACGTAGTGCGCATCAGCTCTGCAGGAGCAAATGGACCGCCTGGCCGACACTTCCTTAGTCGGCGGTGAACGCTCGGATGCGACCGATCACTGTCTCGCTGGCATAGCCCGGCTATCAAACGAGGTCAAGGATGCTTCCAGTTACATCCCGACCTACGACCAGCGCATCTATGCTGAAGTGGGTGGTGCCTGCGCGACTCACGCGCTGCGATACTGATTTCATTCCTCGCAGGCGATCAAAGCGCTGCAGGACAAACTGGCCGAAACGCGGGCCGCGGTCGCCCCGCGCAGCAAGTTCTCCTTCAAAACGAAGAAGAATTCAAACGCTGTTTCCCTCAACGATGCCGCAGAACTTGCCGTGCAAGGCCGTCGACAGATCCCGGGCTACCGCTCACCGGACTCGTCGTCTGGTGACTCGGGATTAGGCTCAACCCCCAGATACGCTACAACGCCCGTTCATGAAGTCGAGCAGCAACGGCTGCGGCCGGAACTCGCCCCGACCTCGTCGCCCGCGATCCTGGAGGAAAGCGGCAAGGACCAAGGGAAACTAGAACAGTCATCCGCTTCGATTCACAGGCCAAACGACGCCAATGCAACCTCCGTCATGGTGGATCAGCATTATGGCCTGCACGTAATGGCTCCTGCGACTTCTTCGCCCAACCCAGTCCCTGCCTCGATCACATCACTGCGACACTGCGTCGTCGACATGTCGCCGCGGTCCTCGGAGGACAAGAAGCCCTACGCCAGCCTAACCATCAAGGGCGTGCGCGAGAGCCTCCTCATCTGCGGTCATGTGGATGGGCCAGCGCACATCACCGGTGTCGAGCACAGCGTGATCGTCGTTGCATGTCGCCAGTTCCGGATGCACAACTGCGTGGACGTCGATGTCTACCTCTCATGTACCAGCAACCCGATTATCGAGGACTGCAGCGGCATTCGCTTTGGACAGATTCCAAAGGCATACGTACGTCAACCCCCTCCTCCCTTGGAATGCATGAAACGAAGTTCTAACGGGAATGCAGAGCCTAGGTCAGAGCTTCCCCGCCGAAGCCGACCGATGGGACAAAGTGGAAGACTTTAAATGGATCAAGCCGGAGCCCAGCCCGAACTGGAAAATCCTGCATGCCTCGGAAGCCGTTCCAGAGGAGGTCTGGGCAGAAATGGTGCCGGGCGGACCATGCTGGTCGGTTGAGGATATTCTGAGGGCGACAAAAGTGATGAAAGAATGATGATTTGACTTCTTACCTATCTCATCTCTTATTCTCTGAAAACAGGATGGGTGTATGATAGTGTTCCAATCTTTTGCGATCTGTACGTACGTGCATCATAAACGGTATGACCTTCAAGCATAGGATGCACACGTCCTCGCAAAAGTACCTCATGGATACAAAGTTCTTCCATGGCCCGACAGATAGTTCTTCTAATCAAAAGATGCTTCTTTTCGTGTCGAGACGTCTCTTTCAGGAGCGGAGTATTCATCCAGTACATAGGTAGTTATATTCCTTTCCCCCAACCTCTCCAAGGGGTCTTCGAAGTTCGGAATATATAACTGCACAAGCCAACAAGGATTCGGAGGTCGCCAGCAGGCGAGCAGAACGACAATCCAGAATTCTGTTTGACTTGGCGGTCAATATGGGCGATCCGACTGAGCGATGCTAAACGGGCTTGTGTTGCATACAGGAGCTGCTCCTCGAGCAAGTTTTGATGAGTATTAAACAATCTTCTACTCGAAACATTGTCTGCGTTATCAAAAAAGGACACATCGTGCCTATTCCTCTTTGTGCTGCCTCGGACGGCTTTACATCTCCCATGTAGTCGGAATATCCGCGTACTTTTTGGCATCGAGCCCCAAATCCGCGAACACAGTATGATTGCCTATGATATGGAGTCAGCCCGAGCACGATCTAGTCAGGCTGGTGGTCAACGACTCACCATCCAAGTGCTCCAACCGTTCCTCATTTTCCTCCCCAAACTGCTCCAGCTCCTCGCCGGGCTGCTTCTGATGAGGTTCCTTGCCAGTCTCAGCGATGCCGGCCTTGCCAAGCTCATCCTGCCGCTCGCCAACCATCAGGAACTGTGCGTTGGGGTAGTCGAGGAACTCCGGCTCCGCGGGAGCCCATCGGAGATCACCGAATTTTTCCATGACACTGCGGGAAACGTGAGTAAAGAATTGTAGACATGCGACAAATGAAATGTTACCTATTCGGATACTCAGGGCCCTTCGGCAACCGCGCTTGTGGCGGTCCGGGAAATCGCGGGTTTTTGGCCTGAAACACAAAGCTACCGCGCTTGTGCAGGCCAAAGTCATGCTGGAGATCGCCGGGCTCCGATGGCACGGTAAGGATGTACGCCAGGTGCGACGACCTCGCCGTTTTGGTGATGGCATACACGCCCTCGGCATAAGGCTTCGCCTCAGGCGTTGTTCGCTCGCCTCGTGTCTTAGTTTGATGCTTTTCGCCCGCCACAAAAGTCTCCCGGAGCGTCTTTAGCGAAACCTTAGCTTTTTCAACAAACCCCATCTCCCGCTCCCTACCGGACGTAGGGAATTTCTTCCTTGGCACCATCAAAAGGCGGCAGTTTTCGTCATCACCGATGACATCCTTCTCTATTTTTGCCCCTCGAGAAGTCGGGCGCATGACAATAAAGCTTCGGGAGACATCGTTCATGCTCTGCGGGTCCTCCACGTTGACACGCGGTCGGAAAAAGAAGTAGATAATGCCTTTCTCCAAGAGACTCTCGGGCATCTCTTCCTCCCTGTCGGATTCCTTGATAGCGCCCGCGCCTGATTCTTCTGACTTCACCTCAGTCCCCGGTTTCGCTTCCTTGTCTGGCTTTGCCTCAGCTCCGTCCGGTTTCGCTTCTTTCCCTGCGATAATAGATCAATTGACGCCATTGTGCAATGGAATCAAGTCAACTGACCATTGGCAGCCGTTTCGGTCGTCGGAGCTGTGTCTTCTTCCTTTTTCTCTGCAGCTTGACCTGTCTCTCCTTCCTTCTCCCCTGCAATTTGATCTGTCTCCTGCTCATGCTTCTTGTCTTGGTCAATCGCCTTTTCAAACTGCACTCTCTCCTCCGACCACGCCTCCATCGGCTTATCCTCCTCATATTCGTCCACTACTGAAGGCTTCTGATAGTTTGCTGACTGCTTCGGCTCATCTTTCCGCTCCTTCTTCGCGGCCGCTCCCTTGGCGGTCGACGCCTTGCGCTTCGACCCTGCAGCGCTACTCGATAGGGCCTGGTTTGCCTTGACGGCAGCTTGGCGAGTCGACGTTCGGACAGGCATGGTCGAAATCCGACGACGCGTGTGACAGCTGCAACTCCAGAGTGCGGAAATAGCTCGTGATCGCAGCATTGATGGATACAGCACTGTAAATCAACGTCTGGACGAGGCTGGTCGGCCAATGCCTACATTTGTGACTAACCAATGACGTCACAAGTCGCAAACGTTCATTCAAGCCACGTGACTTTCATCAAGTGTTGACCAGGATATGTTGATTCGAGCGGTCAATCAATGTCCATCGGACCATCATTGTTCGACTGTGCAGGCTCTGTCGCGTTGCTGGACTGTAGATCCGTCACTGGTTGCTCGCCCCCAGCTGCAAAAATGCTCCGGAACTTGGCTGACCCGCTTCCTTTTCGTATCTTATTCGGGCTGGTAAATGCGTCGTCTTCGTGGTAGCTTTGCGACGCCGCCCTGGACTTGTTCTTTCTCTTGCGGCCGCGCTTGTGCCGGGTCAAAGGAACTGCATCCGTGCTGTCGGAGTCGCAGTACAGACCCCGCATCGAATTGACCAATTCCGTTTGCCAGTAGCCTGTCGAGTCAAGCAATTTTGGTGTCGATGTTTTGGACGTTGGCGTCTGCTCTGGATCGTCATCGGGTTCTTCGATCGCATAAGGCCGGACGATCTCTACGTCCGCATCGTACCCAGGATCTTGAGGCAAACTGCCTTCGGGCAGGATCTCCTCCGACGAGACGTTTTCTCTCCGTTTGCTGGACTTCCTCCTGTCCTCGCGATTGTCGCGCATTGCCCTCGAAGTTCGTCTCCGGGGCTGCCGTCGGGAAGGGCACGTGCCGTCATGCGACGGACCTGCGGAGCCATGTAACGAATCTCTCGGTGTTGGTTTTCGTCCCATGCTTCTCATAGCAGAGTCGATTCAGCAGTCATAGAGTAATGCAATTGTACGACAAAAGCAAACTCCGAGCAGGAAATCTTGCGTTCAATGTTGCCTCTAGCATCGCTTTCGTTGTAGTAGGCTCTGATGGAATGCTTCGATTCCCGTCCGAAGGCTTCGACTCCAAACCGTAATGCGGGGCAGCCGTCGTTGGCGGCAAGGGAGGCATCCGGTGGAGGACTGCCATGGTACAATCCAGAGAGAATGCAGTCAGACGGCCATCAGGCCGGGACATTGGACGGGAGCCATCTCGAACAGGAACAGTACTTGACTTGCGGTCGGGCTCACCATAATGGAACGCTGTCAAGGTACCAGCCACAGTTAAGCACTAGCCACGCACTAGCCACACCAAATCTGCCCCTTATTGGCTGAATCCAGTTGCTTAGTCATACCCCCGATCGACCACATTCGAAGAGTGCAAGCTGGCTTCGTTTGAGCCGGCGCTGCACGACTTCGTCAATTGCGCATTCCTACTCCTCTGCAGGCTCTTTACCTTGTCCGCGTTGCTGATGCGACGTTGTTGACTCTCCCTTTTTGTTTAACTGGCCTGCGGAGCGAGTTGCTGTGTGCTGTGGCTGCGGCCACCATCGCTCCGTCAACATGTCCGCTCCAACGATGCTGACCAAGGTAGTCCCCTCCGCTCTGTGATTTGCTCGATGTCGGGATGCTGATGCCGGTGATTGCTACAGTTTGAATCCAAGTCGTCGCGGGCCAAGGGCATTGCATTCCACCCTAAACGGTCTGTGTGATAGTGGCAGAATATCTTTCGGAACCCTGCTGACTCCTACTAGGCCATGGATTCTCGTGTCGCTCCATTCCTCAACCATCCAGCTATGGGACTACCGTATGGGCGCGTTGATTGACCGCTTCGAAGAACATGACGGCCCGGTTCGAGCAGTTGACTTCCACAAGACGCAGCCCTTGTTTGTCTCGGGCGGCGACGACTACAAGATCAAGGTCTGGAGTCTCCAGACGCGCCGATGTCTGTTTACGCTCAATGGACATTTGGACTATGTGCGGACGGTGTTCTTCCACCATGAACTGCCCTGGATTCTCTCTGCGTCGGACGACCAGACCATTCGGATCTGGAACTGGCAGAACCGGTCACTGAGTGAGTATTGGCAACGGTGGCCCGGTAGAAAGTATTACTAACAATTGCGATTTTCGATCTTAGTCTGCACTATGACCGGTCACAATCATTATGTGATGTGCGCGCAATTCCACCCTAAAGAGGATCTTGTCGTGTCGGCCTCGCTCGATCAATCCGTCCGCGTTTGGGATATCTCCGGTCTGCGGAAAAAGCACTCGGCACCCACCTCGTCCATCAGCTACGAGGATCAGATCGCTCGGAGCAACCAAGCCGATATGTTTGGGAATACCGATGCGGTGGTGAAGTTCGTCCTGGAGGGCCATGACCGCGGTGTCAACTGGGTGGCCTTCCACCCGACCCTGCCGCTGATCGCGTCGGCTGGTGACGACCGACTCGTGAAGCTGTGGAGGATGAGTGAAACGAAAGCCTGGGAGGTTGACACCTGCCGAGGCCACTTCCAGAACGCGTCCTCGTGTCTCTTCCACCCGCACCAAGACTTGATCCTCTCCGTCGGCGAAGATAAGACCATCCGTGTCTGGGATCTCAACAAGCGAACTTCCGTCCAGTCATTCAAGCGCGACCAGGACCGGTTCTGGATCATTGCTGCCCACCCGGAGATCAATCTGTTCGCTGCCGGTCACGACAGCGGTGTCATGGTCTTCAAGCTCGAGCGCGAGCGCCCACCAGCGACCCTCTACCAGAACCAGCTCTTTTACATCACGAAGGAGAAGCATGTGAAATGCTATGACTTCGCCAAGAACACTGAGTCGCCGCCGATGGTCTCGTTGCGCAAGCTGGGGCCGGCATGGATGCCTTGCCGAACGATTTCGTACAATCCGGCGGAGCGCGCCATTCTCGTCACCACTACCGGTGACAACAGCACGTACGAGTTGGTTCATCTGCCCAGGGACGCATCGGGTGCCGTGGAACCTACGAATTCCAAATCTGGCCAGGGCAACTCGGCAGTATTTGTAGCGAGAAACCGATTCGCCGTGTTCCACAAGGCTTCACAAACGGTTGACATCAAGGACCTGAGCAACTCGACGACCAAGACGCTGAACGCGCCCACTGGAACTACGGATATCTACTTTGGTGGATCGGGCGCACTATTGTTCCTGACACCCACGTCGGTCATCCTCTATGATATCCAGCAGAAGAAGCAATTGGCCGAGCTGGCGGTGAACGGCGTCAAGTACGTCGTTTGGTCCAACGATGGACTGTATGCGGCCCTGCTGAGCAAGCACAACGTGACCATTGTCACCAAGACTCTGGAGCAAGTCAGCTCCCTGCACGAGACGATCCGGATCAAGAGCGCCACCTGGGACGATGCTGGCGTCCTTCTCTACTCCACTCTGAACCACGTCAAGTATACTTTGCTGAACGGGTAGGTCATTGATTTTTGGTTCCGAGGTCAACAGTGTGGCTAATATCCTGCAGTGACAATGGAATCGTGCGCACCCTTGATCAGACTGCCTATCTCGTCAAGGTTAAGGGGCGCAACGTGTACTGCCTGGACCGTAACGCTAAGCCGCGTGTTCTGGAAATCGACCCCACGGAGTATCGATTCAAGCTGGCTCTCGTCAAGAGGAACTACGACGAGATGCTTCACATCATCAAGACCTCGAGCCTGGTGGGCCAGAGCATCATCGCCTACGTCGAGAAGAAAGGCTATCCTGAGATTGCCCTGCAGTTTGTTCAGGATCCACAGACGCGGTTTGAACTCGCACTCGAATGCGGTAATCTCGACGTTGCCATCGAGATGGCCAAGGAACTGGACCGGCCCAAACTGTGGAGTCGGTTGGCCACGGAGGCTTTGAATCATGGGAACCACCAAACAGTCGAAATGGCTTACCAAAAGCAGCGGCTGTTTGACAAGCTGTCGTTCCTCTATCTGACCACTGGCGACCAAGATAAGCTGTCGCGGATGGCGAAGATCGCGGAGCATCGAGGCGATTTCACTTCGCGGTTCCAGAATGCCATCTACCGCGGGGATGTCGAAGATCGTATTCAGATGTTCAAGGAGGCTGATCTATGTATGTACAATGCTCGGATACATGTCATGGTGCACGACTGACGGGGATAGATCCGCTTGCGTACCTCATGGCCAAGACCCATGGCTTGACGGAAGAGGCGGAGTCGATACTCGAGAGCGTTGGGCTCACAGAAGATCAGATCAAGTTGCCCTCCGTTAACAAGCCTCTGCGCACACCACAACCGATTGTCCCAACATATAAGGCGAACTGGCCTGTGAAATCCGCCGGCCACTCGATGTTTGAAAAGGCGCTTCTCGGAGAAGTAGGTATGGAGGACCAGGCTGAATTCGAGAATGAGGTGGATGGCGAGGGCGCTGGCGCCGCGGCCCAAGAGGATCTCGCCGAAGAGGAAGAGGAGGCCACTGGCTGGGACATGGACGAGGATATTCCTGTTGAGGAAGACGCAGACTTTGTCAATGTTGAGAGCGCGGATGCCGGGCCGGTCAGTTCAGAGGCGGACCTGTGGTCACGGAATTCGCCGCTGGCGGCTGATCACGTTGCCGCGGGCTCTTTCGACACGGCCATGCAGCTGCTCAACCGGCAGGTGGGCGCGGTGAATTTTGCACCGTTGAAGGAGCGGTTCCTTGAGATCTACAATGCGTCCAGGACATACCTCCCGGCCACGGGGGGCCTTCCTCCACTGGTGAACTACGTGCGAAGAACGGTGGACGAGACAGACTCCCGCAAGGTGCTTCCCATCATTCCGCGAGACCTGGAGCGGATCGCGTCGGTCGATCTCCAAGAAGGGTACACTGCCATGCGGACGAACCGTCTCGAGGATGGCGTGCGGATCTTCCGGCGGATCCTCCACTCTCTGCTGGTCAACGTGGTGTCGTCGGAGAGCGAGGTGGAGCAGGCAAAGAAGATCATTGCGACGGCTCGGGAATACATCCTGGCCATGTCGATCGAGTTGGAGCGACGCTCGCTGCCCACCGACACGCCCGAGAACATCAAGCGCAGCCTCGAGCTGTCGGCCTACTTTACAATCCCGAAGCTCGAGGTGGCCCATCGACAACTGGCGTTGATGGCCGCCATGAAGCTGGCCTTCCAGCACCGCAACTACGCCTCTGCTCTGGGTTTTGCGAATCGGATGTTGGCCAACGGCGGATCGCCCAAGCTGCTGGAGCAGGTTTGTGAAATCCTTTCGATCACTATGTACATTACTAACGAACATGCAGGCCCGGAAAATCAAGGCCCAGGCGGAGCGCAACCCGACGGACAGCATCGAGATCGAATTCGACCAATTTGCGGAATTCGACATCTGCGCTGCGTCCTACACGCCGATCTACAGCGGGTCGGCCAGCGTGTCGGATCCGTTCACGGGCGCCAAGTATCACGAGCAATACAAGGGAACTGTAGATCGGATTGCGCAGGTGACGGAAATTGGCGCACCGGCGAGTGGATTGCGGTTGTTTGTACCGGGGATGTGATTATGTTCCTGCTGATAATAACTACTAGTTTCCATTATTCTATGCTGAGAAGAATCGTTATTCATTTCTATATGAGTCTTCTAGTAAATAGGTTATACATCAAGCTACTATACATAAGAGTCGAGATTTTTGTATGTCTGGATGTACTGAGGTCCTGATGGAGTTCATTGATCACACCGTCCATCTTTCCACCCCGTCCTCCACCTCTCCTCCCAAAACCGACAATCAAACTCCTTCTTGCCCAGCTTCCGATTCACCGCATTATGCGCCTCGCACATCCACGTGCCGAATTCCGCACGCGTCGCCAACCGCGGCCGATTCTTCCCATTATCCTCCGCCATCCACGCGCGGAAATCATCCGCGCAGACCCAGCACGGATACAGCCGCGAGAAGAGGTCTAGGAAAGTGCGCATCTCATTTTGCTGCTCCGGCGTTGCGGTCTGGGGGTATGTTGCTGTTAGGGAGTGGAGGAAGGTCCAGGTGGAGCGGCCGAGTTGTTCGACGTCGGGGGGGCATTCTGCTTGAGATGCCGGGGTCGTGCCGGGAGTAGTCGTTGTTGTTGTTGTGGCGGTTGCGGCGGCGGCGGCAGCCCCAGCGGAAGATGATGCGGCTTTCTTAGCCATTGCGCGCCATGATGCGGCGGATGTGCAGAGGCGGCATCTATAGATATGTCGAGGGTTAGTAGTCTTCGAGATAGCTGGTTATGTTTGGAAGGGTTCGGGACGTACGGTTTACCGTCTTTGTCCAGGACAACGCCTGGGGGTGGTTGTGTCGGGGCCTTGTCCTCAGTCATAGCCTTTTCTTTTCAACAGCTCCCTATGGACGTGAGTAGTAGCTAATTGTCTTCGTCCATACGCTTCTATATGTGCTCGCTCTATCGAATGGTGAAGAACGACTCGGAAGGTACCCTAGGTATCCCGTGAAATAATCCGAGAACCGTTCAGCTAAAGACGGCGGTTTGAAGAATCGGACAGTTGCCCAGCACAGCGCGATCAGTATCCACAACGTTCTATGTCTGAAATCGCTAGAAGATCTCAAGATGGAGAGTTTGCTTTGCTTTCTGTCTAAGTGAGAGTTTCATTAGTAATTCACATGAAGGAAGCGGATAGAATCGGAGGTTCGGGATATCATTGATCCGGTCCCTCCTCTCGATTCGGCTCCGAATCAAACAGGGTCGACGGGCTGATATCAAGGCGCGTCAATGTCAAACATAGAACTGGAATTGATGTTGTGTTGAAGTATAATCCGGAAACAAAAAATACAGTACTGACTGAATAATTATCTGGAACTCTCTTAATTGAATCGGAGGCAGTCCTAAGAGGACGAACAACAGCAACGAACACGGTCGTTCCGATAACGACCAAAAACAAGACACGGCAGACGCGCTCAACACGCTTCTTCGAAAATCTCCGAACATACTACTATCCACCACAGCATTGTACAGTACTTATATTCAGCCCCGCGAGATGGCTCCCCGGCGCGCCGTCTCTGATTCAGAAGATTCCGAGTCCGAGAGTCAACGCGGCGGTCCACCGTCGGACGCGCAACTGGAACGTGCGCTGCGCGATACCGTCGCTCGCGTTTACCGCTCGGGGAACCTCGAGGAATTGACCGTGAAGCGTGTACGAGCGGCTACGGAAAGCGCATTGGGCTTGGAGCAGGGGTTTTTCAAGGGACATGAGCGATGGAAGGCGGAGAGTGATCGGATCATTCGAGAGGAGGTGGTATGTTTTCCATTTCACTGGGTAGTACTACTATTGGTGAGACTGATGTTGTCTGTCCACAGGAGGCACAGGAAGCCAAGCAAGATGAGCCAGAGCCCGAACCTGAACCCGAGCCTGGAGTGGAATCTGAACCAGAACCTGCAAAAGAAGAAGACTCGGAGGTGAAGAAAGCTACCAAGCGGGAGTCTCCCGAGGACCTGCCAAAGCCGAAGAAACGGAAAACGACTTCCGAACCGCCTGAGTCGGAACGAGTCGAGTCATCCGACCTTAGCGATCATGCCGAGGCAGAGTCATCGGCAGAAACTCCCACGGATACCAAGAAGGAGCCATCGGAGCACGGTGACGAATCCGAGAGTGAAATGTCCGTCCTGATAGACGAACCGCCCAAGCCAAAGAAACGGCAAAAGAGCACCGAGCCTGCACCGAAAAAGGGCAAGCGAAAAGCGAAAGCTGCGGCAACGGACGATCTGGACCCTGATCAGGCAGAAATCAAACGGTTACAGGGGTGGCTTGTCAAGTGCGGAATCCGCAAGATGTGGCATCGCGAATTGGCACCGTACGACACGCCGAAAGCGAAGATCAAGCACCTGAAACAGATGCTGGAAGACGCCGGGATGAAGGGCCGCTATTCGCTCGAGAAAGCGAAAAAGATCCGAGAAGAGAGAGAGCTACAGGCGGATCTCGAGGCAGTAAAGGAAGGAGCCAGTCGCTGGGGCGCTGAAGAGGCGGACGACGGAAAAAGACGAAGGTCCAACCGAGGGCGTCAAGCGCTCGCTTTCTTGGAAGACGAGGGCGATGAGTCTGAGTAGGGATATACTGTACTATGGATGTCCGGGACTATGGGTATGGATTATGCCGTCATTTCTGGGGCTTCCCACTCATGCGCTGCGCGATCACGCTGAACACGGCGACGGAGGAGATAAAGAGCACGAGGTTGTAGAACTGGTCCTGTCAGTGCGCCGTCCTCGTCTCCGGTTGGTTGCGACTGACCGCAGTGCGAGAGTATTCGTTCTCCTCGGCTTCTGTGCGCGCCTCGACAAATAGGCGTCGTAGGTTGGGGAGATTAGCCTGTGATGTTATGTTAGCAAGATCTATCTATGAACGGAATATACCCACCATCTTGTACTCCAGTTAGATGAAATTTGAGAGGATGAGTACTTCAGCAGTGAAGATGGTGAGGGCGGCTGTACAGTACTACTCCCAACTCGAACTGAAGCTAGATTTGATGCCTCAGGCATTCAGGTAGGAGGCTGATAGGGTATCAGTTGATGCCTCAGGCCGCAATGACCAGCTTCACCAGTTTATCGCCAGCTTTCAGATCACGACGAATCTTCTCGACGAGGCTGGTCCTGCGCAGCGTGAGAATGCGAGCAATCGCCCCTCAGTGACGACCTCGATAGTGCCCGGATTCTGCGCTGACCCGTGGCGGACTCGGAGTGCTCCCCGCCATCCACCACCCACCGCAAATCTTTTGACCTCACGGCTCTCGTTCGGCGCAGTCCTGCAACACGATGGCGATCAACCGACTTCGCGGGGCCTTTAATGTGCCCCGGAAGGGCGAGACATTTGAGCTCCGGGCGGGGCTTGTGTATGTTTTCTGCCTGCAAGAGTCCCTTGGGAAGGATGCTGACGGATAGGCGGGCAGGTCACAGTTTGCATATGAGCGGTATGACGACTTGCAGATACTCTTGGGCGGGACCGGCATTGACGATGCGCAGGAAGGAGGCGATCCAACGGACGATCATGGCGATGACGCTGGGCAAAGATGTGTCGGCGCTGTTCCCGGATGTGCTCAAGAACATCGCGACGAACGACCTGGACCAGAAGAAGCTTGTCTATCTCTACTTAATGTGGCTGCCGTCGCTGCATTGTTTTGACTGTCTGTTGCTGACGTTTGCAGGAATTATGCCAAATCACATCCCGACCTTTGTATCCTCGCCGTCAACACTTTCGTACAAGACTCGGAAGACCCAAACCCCCTGATACGAGCGTTGGCAATCCGAACAATGGGCTGTATACGGGTAGATAAAATGGTCGATTATATGGAGGAGCCGTTACGCAAGACCCTACGCGATGAATCGCCGTACGTCCGCAAGACCGCCGCGATCTGCGTCGCCAAGCTGTTCGACCTCAACCGGACCATGTGCCTAGAGAACGGGTTCCTGGAGATGCTGCAGGAGATGATCGGCGACCCGAACCCGACCGTGGTGGCGAATGCCGTGACCGCGCTGGCAGATATTCAGGAAATGGCGCCGGAGACGAAAGCACTGGAGATGAATTCCAACACGTTACGCAAGTTGTTGCTGGCGCTGAACGAGTGCACTGAATGGGGGCGGGTCACGATCCTGACCGCGTTGGCGCAATATAAGACGGACGACGTCAAGGAGGCGGAGCATATCTGCGAGCGGGTAGTTCCGCAGTTCCAGCATGTCAACGCCAGCGTAGTTCTGGCGGCCGTCAAGGTGGTATTCCTGCATATGAAGATTATCAACCCGGAGCTGGCCGCGTCGTATCTCCGGAAGATGGCGCCTCCGTTGGGTACGTAGTGTTATGCGGGGAAATGGGCGGTTGCTGACTATGATATAGTAACGCTGGTGTCGTCGAAGCCCGAAGTGCAATACGTTGCCTTGAAAAACATTGATCTAATACTGCAGAAACAGCCGGATATCCTCATCAAGGAGCTGCGCGTGTTTTTCTGCAAATACAACGACCCCCCGTACGTCAAGTTCCAGAAGCTGGACATCATGGTGCGAATCGTCGACGAGAAGAATGTGGACCAGCTGCTGGCGGAACTGCGGGAGTATGCCTTGGAGGTGGATATGGACTTTGTGCGACGCGCCGTGCGGGCCATTGGGCAGACAGCGATCAAGATCGAGAGCGCATGCGAGCGCTGCATCAACGTGCTGCTGGATCTGATCAACACCAAGGTCAACTACGTCGTCCAGGAGGCCATCGTTGTCATCCGTGACATCTTCAGGAAATACCCGGGCTACGAGAGCATCATCCCCACGCTCTGCAAGTGCATCGACGACCTGGACGAGCCGAACGCGCGGGCCGCGCTGATTTGGATCGTCGGCGAGTATGCGGAGAAGATCAGCAACGCGGGCGAGATCCTGGCCAGCTTTGTCGAGGGGTTCAACGAGGAATTCACGCAGACCCAACTGCAAATCCTGACGGCTGTCGTTAAGCTCTTCCTGAAACGCCCGGACAAAGCGCAAGGGCTGGTCCAAAAGGTCCTGCAGATGGCCACCGCGGAGAACGACAACCCAGACATCCGAGATCGCGCGTACGTATACTGGCGCTTACTCTCGAACACGACGGACCGCAACGCAGCCAAGAACGTGATTCTCTCGCAAAAGCCGCCCATTACGTCGACGATTCCGTCGCTCCCTCCGGCGCTGCTCGACCAGCTGCTAGAGGAAATGTCCACTTTGGCGTCGGTCTACCACAAGCCGCCGGAGCAGTTTGTTGGGCAGGGTCGGTTTGCCGCGGATGCAGTGCAGAGAGCTGCCATCGAGTACGCCTCCCTTCCCTCCCCCCTCCCCCTTCCACTTGAAGGATCTCTTGACTAACGACATTGCAGGGAACAAATCCAAAACGCACGCGAAAACCCCCTTGCCGCCGCCGCCGCCGCCAGCATCACCGGATCCGGACAGGCCCCGGCCCAAGCACCCGCCAACGCCGAGAACCTCCTCGACATCGACTTTGACGGCGCCGCGCCGGCATCCGCACAGAAAGATCCCACCACGCCTTCGGGTTTCTCAGGCCTGGAAGGACTGGCCGGCACTCCCATCCGCAGCGGCACCCCGACGAGTCCAACAACCACCACCGCTCCTACTACTACCACCACCGGCAGCAATAATTTGGATGACCTGCTAGGAGTCTTCGGCAACGGCGCCCCACCCGCTCAGAGCAGCACCGCACCCGCTGGTGGCTCCGCTTCCGCCGACCTGTTGAATGGTCTCTCAGGGTTGAACCTTGGTTCTTCCTCCTCCGCTAGTCAACAGTCAGCGACGGATGGTGGTAAAAGTTCGAACAATGAGGATTTGCTGTTTTAGAGGGGGAGAGGATAGTGTTCGTTTCGAGTTGCATATGCATGCCATGAATGACTCCTTTTCTTCTTTTATAGTTCATTGTACAGGGATAGTTAGTTGCCGTTGGCGATCAATATACAGTATCTTTTGTTGGCTTTTTTGAGAATGATCCAGTAAGCTGGGTATTATTGGATAAAAAGACGATCCATATGATCAACCAGCAACCCTACCCAGATCTAGAATACAGCAGTTAAACCACAACGCCATCCCCAATCCCAATCCCAGTCCCATTCTATCAATGCTCAGTATGTAATAACAACCCCAAATGCAAGCAAGCAAATTCAAATGTAACGCAATGCAGTCACCGTCTAAACCTCCCCTTTCCCTTCCCCTTCTCATTCCGACTCCGAATCTTCAAGGCACGATAATTGGCGTGCGCCTCTGGATTGATCTTACGCCTCTTATTCTTGGCGTCCTTTGACGAAGACTTCGACGTGGTCGTATTTTTGATCGCCGAGAGCGCCGCTCGAACCTTCTGGCCGAACTTGTAAGTCGAGGACGAAGGCAATTCTGGTTGTTGTCGGTGGGAGTCGTCCTCGTTGTTGTCCTCGTTGCCGCTGCTGTGGCTGCTGCTTGGGCGGTCAAAGAGGAGATGAGGTTGGGTGGATCTCTTGGATGGGGTTGATGTGAGAAGCTCGTCGTCGGACTCGCTTTCGGCATGATCGCCAATGGCGCCGGGGATAGCTGTGCATGGTTTCTTGCGCGGCGGGATGACGGGTTTCAGCTTGACGAGGCGGGTGGTCCGTTTCTGACCGCGCTTCTTCCGCGCAGGCTGGGGTTGTTCTGGCGGCCGCTCCTCACTGTCTAGGACAGGAGCAGGCTGTTCTGCTTCAGGTTGCGTCGTAGTCTTCTTCTGTTCTTCCTGCTTCCGCTCCTCTTGGATCTCACGCAATCCCTGGACCAGCGCGCTCAGGCTCTTGCTGCCGAATTTTGGTTTCCGCATCGCTATCGGGCTCAAGTCACCGGTCACGCAACGGTTGGAGCTTCCCCGACGGAGGAACATAGGCGTATCCGACTCAAGGGGATTCGTCTGGGCCGTCGGCGCAAGCTGTCGAGGCTGGAACCCGTTCACTTCATTCTCAACCACGGATGCGTACCGCATAGTGCTGGGTGTCGCGAACAGTCGGTCCAGGTAGAGCTTGCTGGACGACGGCGGAGACGCGCCAATGTCCTCATTCTCATCCTCTTCGGCAATGTCCGCCAACTTCCGCTTCCTTGATGGCGTCTGCAAGGCATCCGCCCCGAGACTCGCCATACGCTTGGCCACTGGTGTTGCCGTGCTGCCGCCAGAAGCGGACAGCAGATCGAATAAGCCAAGAACCTTGCCGTCCCGCTGTGGCGTAGGACCCAGAGCCGACTTCAGCGGCATAGGTGATGAAGCCTGCTTGTGGGCCGTCGGGGTGCACAGCTGCCTCATCGCGGCGGGCGAGTCGTACGGGTCCAATCGGGCAGGATGCGACGGGGGCAGTCGATCCAAATCCTTGCTCGGAGTCGAAACTACACGCTTCGACGCCTTGCGCGGCGTCTCGACGTGTCCTTCGTCGCCCGAACGCTTCCGTTTCTGCTTCGAGGGTGTCTGCGCGGCGGTATTCTTGCTGGATTCCTGCGCGCGCAGTCGATTATAAAACTTGTATTTGGCAGCTTACACTTCCAGTCAGTACTGTCAGACCTCTGAGAGGGGAAACGACGTACCGATCGCGGCATCTTGCTTGATGTCCTCGCGACTCGCCTTGCGCCCTCCGTGAGTCGCGGCGAAATTCCTCTCCCACTGTTTGAGCTCTGCGCGCAGGGCATCGAGCTGAGTCGCGTCGACTGTAGTCGTCATTGTAGTCGTCGTAGTGGCCATTTTCTCGTGAACAGGACTCGCTTTGCACTGAGGGTGAAGACTACAATGGATTGTTTTCGAGTTGGAGAAGCGCGTGTGGCGTCTGCGCTAGTCCTATTTAGGAATTTACGCGTTATGCATGCACAACGTTCATAAAGCCCGAAAGCGGTAATCTCCGTCGTTATGCGGATCAGTATGAGGGTTGCTCGAAGGAACCCGACTGTTTGTTAGCGACTGCTAGCAAAGTTCGAGCAAGAAGCTGTCCCAGTGGGAAACCCCTCTCGGCCTACCCTACCATCACAATACGAACTTCGGTCGCAATTCCGCGCGGGGCAGTGAAACATGCCCCTCAGTCGCATTCTTCAACATTTATCCAACCTGAATCACGAATATGATGATTCATCACTAGAACAGGAGTGCGCAGTTTCGGCAGGACGGCGACAGCACAGTAGTATATAGGTAATTCCCAGAACGAGGTGATTTCTAGCCTCAGCAAAACATAAGAGCTACAGGTCGGCACAATGGAGAGGCATTACTTCGAGAACAAGGTCTACACCATCACTGGTTTGGCCGGCATCGGCCTTGCCATCGCAAAACTCCTTCACGAGCGCGGCGCCAAGCTGTCACTGGCCGACATCAGTCAGGAGGTGCTAGACAGCGCATTCACGCAGCTGGGCCGCGACTCGGAGAATGTGCTGACGACGGTCGTCGACGTGCGGTCCGCCGACGCGGTCGACGCGTGGATCGACGCCACGGTGGCCAAGTTCGGCAAGCTCGATGGCTCGGCGAATATGGCGGGTGCGATTGGGAAACACCATGGTATCCGTCCGCTCATCGACCAGGACGACGACGAGTTTGACATGATCATGCGCGTCAATGTCTACGGCTTGAAGAACTGCCTTCGGGCGCAACTGCGCGCCATCACAAAGACTGTGGGGACGGGAAGCATCGTCAATGCCTCGTCCGTGCAAGGTCTGCAGGGGTTCGCTCTCCATGCGGCGTACTCGGCCAGCAAACACGCTGTCACGGGCCTGACGAGATCCGTGGCGAAGGAGGTAGCGCCGAAGATCAGGGTCAACGCGGTTGCACCGTATGATTTAAGACCACTTAAAGAGATTGTCTTCCGCGGATGGCTGACTGTTGTCCAGAGGATCGATCCAGACACCGCTCCTCGACAGGGCGACGGAAATCACCGATGGAAAGTTGATCGACATCAAATCCGTCCTCCAGCGCGTTGGGAACCCGGATGAGGTTGCTCATGCAGTCCTGTATTTGCTGAGTGACGCATCGTCATATGTCACGGGTGCGATCTTGAGTGTCGACGGGGGGTGGCATTGTTAAGCTAGTTGCCGGTAGGCTCAAATTCATTTTGAGATACAGTTCTCCTTCAGCTTTTTTCTCCTTTGAGCTGCTGGCCCGAGCTTGAAATTGAGACCACGAATGACCGAGCCAAGACCACGACTTTTGCTTTCGACGGCAGGCTGTTCCATATTTGGGACTGTTGAGATCGCTTAAATTAATTCAGCTCTTCTTATTCAGCCGTGTGATCTGCCCTCAAGATACGTAGATCTCATGGAATGCCAAGGAAACGAGATGATCAACCTCCTGAGAAGCTGAAATGCTTACAGTATCTCGCTTGCGAGGCACGGCCTGTTTATGAGAGCTCAGAAAGTGATATGTACGGAGTAGTCAACGAGAGTTTCTTTCGGCTTTGACGAGCTGTAGCGACGCTATCAACCTTCCAGGAGCCTGATTCAGGGGAATAGAGTTCAGAATCCGCTGTGCGCTTCTCCTTTCTCACGCTGACTCATCGCATTCATCGGACCTTAGAACTATGTATACACTATTCAGGATGTTTGTTGCGAATCCCTGCAATTTGATTGAGCAGTTACGAAGGTTTGCGGCTTTGCGCCCAAGTTAACAAGTTGAAGCAACTCAGTGTCGATCCGATGATCCCTATCGATCGTTGCCGTTGGGTTCGTTGGTGCGATTGATGCTAAAATCTTACTTAACTATCGGTCTTATTTTCGATGAGCTAACAACTGCAACGATTGGTATGTACACCAAATGGAACGAAACGTTCCTGTCGCTGCAACATGAACCAGGGCATGTTGCCGTCTTTCAACAGCACTACTCCGTGCCACGTCAATTATAGTAGGTACCTAGTACCTAGTATGTATACCTACCGGGTCGACAGGTTGCATTGATATTCTCTCCAGTCTTGGTAACCAAGGTAAGTTGAATCCTGTCGTAAGGCGCAAGCAGGGAACAACCACCATCTCAGGGGAGCGCAAGCACAGCTTGAACCCCTCGAAGCTTGAACCCTAAAGTCACAGGCTAAAGCGACACCCTGGCCACTCTGCGCCACGTGTTGGCTGACCACTGACTCGTTGGCTGGTCAGCACTTTGACCAATGGCGGAGCTTGACCTCTCCAAATACCCACTTTTGTAAATACCCGTAATGAATTCATTCCTGTTACAGTTAAAATATCGCTTCATTGGCCAGTTCTGTACTAGTGTATTTCTCCGCGTTCTTCGCTACTCCGGATTCGTCAGATCCTCGTATTGCCCGTAACATGGTGATGTCTGAGATTCATGCGCAGTTTGTCCTCGATTTCTGTGCTCCTTAAGACAATGACGGCGGCTCGATCTTTCCTTGCCTGACTCCAGACCCGTCCAGGAGCTTGATCATTCTCTCAGACTCGGCAATTTTGAACACAAACTGGGAGGTTCATGTCTTACATAAGCACCAATGCAGTCTAGCCACCCGACAATGTGGGGCCTGCCCCATGTCTCCCCACAAACCTGAGGGAGTTTGGGGAATTTGGGGGATTTCCTCTCCGCCAGATCGCTTCGATGGAGTTTGAACAGCCTTCGTGGGCTCATTGGCATTGGCAGAATCCGGGGAACGATTCCAATGACTCGGCCCGAAACAGTTGAGTCTAGATTCACGAGTCGAGGTGTGGATGGAAGCTCCAGTGTGGCAATTATGATCACTTGGAACCATGGAATCGGTCTCTGAGCGCAAAGCGAGACGAGCTGTCAACAGCTGCAGGGAAGAAAACGCTGCAGCCGCATGTTGCTTTGCATCTTGCTGAATGAAGCAAGGTTCATGGCGGGCAAATGCCAGCACTGGCTGCAATGTCTTTGCCAGCGCTCGATTGTATTGGTCGCAAAGTCGTGCGGTTCGCCATCGACGGAGTTTAAAGAGACGCCGTTCCTGTAGCTAATCCATAGCTCCGTTAGCTTGGGCCAGCTGGGTTCGGCTGCTCACTTTGCTTGGCCCATGGCCCCAGAGTTCGATGAGTCTTTGACGAACCAAATCCGACGGCTCTCAAGTCTTACCCGACAAACCCTGCACCCCAAGCCCACTCCTCACCCAGCTTGAGAGTTGATACCTACCTATGTACTCCTTACTCCGTACCGCCTTCAAGAACATCCTTGTCCCACGGGGAAGCCCCGCAGATCCTAACCCAGATCGCGTCAAAAGAAGACCTCGTAGGCTTGGCGCGACACCGTTGGGACCGGCTCTTGGTCGGAGGGAAATCGTTGACGACGTTTGTCGGCTAGTGCAAGCAAGCCTAGCAGTATTTTAAACCTCTGATCGCCCAGCAGTCCATGGTGCTCTACTTCACTGGGATCTAATCCTACAGGAATTGCACGCTACTGGATCCCTGACCCGGCGCTCTGCTCTCTCTCGAGGACATCATGGGTGGTACTGCTGACGCTGAGCGCGGCACTCCCGCGCTCAAGTACTCAACTCGCAGGTTAGCTTCATTGGATCCCAAGTCATCTCCAGCAAGAGCCCCGCGCTGATCATTTGATTCCGCATAGCCATGCTCGCGAGTTCGATATTCCCGGCACAGTTGATCTGAACGCCAGGGAGGGCGAGCCCACTGGCTATGGGCAGGCATTGTATCCAGTGCCATCGGAGGATCCGAATGATCCTCTCCAAGTAAGCATTCATCCCACTCAATGCCTGGTTTGTTTCTTTGATGGACGACGACACCAACAAGGGTTGATTGCAGTGGCCGAATTGGAAGAAAAATGCAATTTTGATCATCTGCGCACTGTACTCGTTCCTCGGCAACTCCGCCCTCACCGGCCCGTCGGTGTACATTGCCATCTACGCGGAACAGTTTGGCGTCTCGGAAGCCAGGGCTTCAGCGCTGATTTCGTACCCGAACCTGGCGTTCGGTTTTGGTGCGTATCCGCTCTTTGTGCCGCTGCAGGAAACGCTGACAGCGTACCAGGAAACTTCTTTCTTGTGCCCCTGTATCTCAAGTTTGGTCGGCGGCCGGTGATGCTGATTTCCATGGCATTTGTATGCTTCCCTTCCTCTCTCTGAGAGTTTGTAGTTTGCTGACCCGATACCAGTTCCTGGGCGGCTTGATCGGTGCCTCCCAAGCCAATTCCTACAATAGCCTGATGGTGTCCCGAGTTATGCAGGGTTTTGGCAGCGGGGTCTGCGAGGCTCTGCCGGTGCAGTTGGTCAATGACATCTTTTTCCTGCACGAGCGCGGCAAGCGGCTTGGTTACTATACCAGTACGTTGATTCCATCGTTTGGTCTTGACAGTTTTCGCTAACGGTGTTATTACTACTAGTCTGCCTCTGCCTTGGTGCGGTGGCACCCCTGTGGGCAGGATACATGCTTGCGGGCGGCTACTCGTGGCGCCTGTTCTTCTACGTCGTGATTGCGGTTCAGGGCGCACTCTTCATCGCCGCCTTCCTGTTTGTCGAGGAGACCAGCTACAAGCGGGAGCTTCCCAAGGTCTCGCCCGAGGGCTCGACCGTGGGCGACAACGAGAAGCTGCAGGAGCCCACGCACACCGAGACCGTCACGCCCATCCCGGAGCGCAAAACGTTCCTCCAGACGCTGTCGCCACTGGGCAAGTATGATCCGGAGGTCAGCTTCTTCATGACCATGATCCGGTCGTTCACCTATTTCCCCATCCCGGCCGTGTTCTGGGTGATTACAACCTACGGTAAGTAACCAGAGCACCTTGACTCTCCCGGACGGCGCCCCCCCCGCTGATGGAGACCACAGGCATCTACATCGGTCTCGGTGCGTTCTCGTTCAACTACGTCTTCCCGCTCAAGATCATGGAAGAGCCGTACAACTGGTCCGAGACCAACTCGGGCTTGATCGCCGTCGCCACGCTGATTGCCTACGCGCTGGCGCTGCCCTTCACGACCACCTCCGACCGTCTCGCTGCGTACCTCACGAAGCGGAACAACGGCATTCGCGAATCGGAGATGCGCCTGGGCGTCCTGCTCTTCCCCATGCTCATCGCCCCCGCGGGTCTCGTCGTCTTTGGCTTCACCGCCGAGCGCAATCTGCACTGGATCGGCTACTTCGCCGGCGTCGCCATGGACCAGTTCGCGTCGTACTGGTACTTCACCTTCACGCTGGCCTACGCCGTCGACTCGTACTACGCAAACACGTCGGAGATGCTCATCGCCATGAACCTCGGCAAGCAGGCCATCTCGTTCGGCATGAGTCTCTACCTGCTCGACTGGGTGCTCGAACATGGATACGCCGTCGTCATCGCGGGTATCTTTGGTGCTGTCTTGCTCGCGAATAACTTGGCAGTTATTATCTTCATGATTTGGGGCAAGCGTATCCGTCGGTACACGGCGAACTCGTGGCTGGGCAAGTTGCACCAGCGTACGGCGACGGTGGGGATGACACATTAATGGCCCCGGGTGCGATGATGCTTTTTAATCTTTGTTCTTTTTTTCATGTCTCGTTTTGTTTCAAGATCTTGTAAATGGGCGGTCTAATGAATTTGGTCGGTTTTAATGCAATGTCTCCAAGAAAGGGTTTGTCAATCTCGACCTCGCGTCGGTAGTACTAGCATCACCGTCCTATCGCGGTATCAGATGAGCAGATTTGTGTTCCCCTGACATCAGATAGAAAACGTCGAACTCCATGTCCATAGTGTTCCGCCATGCTTCGGCAAACACGAGCCCGGTTATCATCAAATCCATGATCTGGACACGCAAAGAGTCCAAGTAGAACTCCCCAAATGTAGTTTAGTCGAGAAGATACAGGATGACAGCATATGGAATCTCGATAAGAAATATCCCGCTGCAGCATTATACATCCGACCTCTGACACTTGCCAAATATACAGACCAAAACTATACCCTTCACAGATCTATACAGCAGTATGTTAGTAGAAATCATAAACACCCAACATACCAACCACAATGACCCAGTAGGTAAATACTTGTATGAAGACAAAAGAACAGCCCAACCAACCCACTCCCATGATCGAGACCGAGACGCCGCAGCACCGTCGCCGCCCAAAGCAGCTATTTAGGAAAGAAAGTTTCAATAATTCATGCCGTTCGGACGCTCGTCATACCCAGGCTCCATGCCGGCATGGTCGTCGAGGAACCTATACCCGCGACCACCACCACCACCGCCGCCGCCTCGCCCCCGTCCACGGAAAGAGCCGCTGGAGGGAGGACCGCCGCGTCCGCGTCTCGCGCCAGAACCGCGACCGCGCCCTCCTCCTCCTCCGGGATGACCATCTCCACGGCCACCTGGGCCGCCGCCTCCACGACGGGGGCTGTGGTGGTGATGGTGATGGTCATGGTTGGGATTGTTGGTGCTATTTCGAAGATATCGTCCCTGGTCGTTCGGGGACGGGGCTCTTCCGGAGTGGTGGTGATGATGATGATGGTTCGCCTGATGATCACGCGCGTCCCGCGCAGGATTCACAAGGTCCTCGCCCGGCGTGTCCGGGTGGAATCGCCGTTTCTGGGTTCGGTGGTTGTTGGTGAGTCTGCCCGACCAGCCACCACCTTCGCCAGGGCTTTCCTCCTCAATGCGCAGCAGGACTTTCTCACCCACGGCCGAGTCGAATTCGATCGCTTGGGACTCCGACACGGGCTGCCAAGTTTGGATCCGCGAGGCATCAATAGGTCGCGCGCCCTTGCGCACGGCCAGGACAATGATTGGGGTAGTATCCACGGTGCAGATTTGCTCGGTTTCGTCGACGGGCTGGACTCGCGCCGCCCAGACGGATCGGTCGTACACGGCGATGCCCGTGACGCGCCAACGGAGCTTTTTCCCCATGCCGCCGACCTTGTCCAGGATCGCTTGCGTCGCTGGTCGCGGAGAGATCATCACGTTGTTCGCCATGTATTTCAAGTCCGTGTTGTCGGTGACGGACGTCGGCAGGAGCGTTGAAATCAAGCGGGTGGAGTCTGCATGAGAAAGCAGATATCCCGTGAAGAAGACCTGGCGCTTGATCTGCAGCCTACCATACGGAGACTTCGTCACGTTAAGTGCCGGATCATGATATCGGCTGTTGTGGGAATTGATCATCTTTTGCACCTCCGCTACCTCCACTACCGGATCGAGATACTTGGTCTTCTCCACAACGTGAACGACCTCGGCCTTGATCGGTTTACGTGGCGATCCGGGCGACAAGAACTCCAAGTTTGCATTCTCGAAAAATTCACGGAATGCTTTGACGCTGCGAAAGTCAGTGGAGAACTTGGCAAAATGACTCCTAATACCTACTGCTTAACCCGGTCCTCGTACACGCGGATCTCGTCCGCTTGATAATACGTCAGCATCAGCTCCCGCAGAAACGCCTCTTTGAACAGAATCGTGCTGGCGAAGTGTTCGTTATTCGGGCCGACTTCTGGCTTCAGACAGATCAGATCGAATTCCAACTTCCGGCTGGCGACGATGCGCTTGATGATATCGGCAAACCCGGCCTCGCCGCGGCCAGTGAGCAGCACAGTCAGCGCATCTTTCTGCTGCATGCTCAGCTGCACCAGCTCCACAACCTGCTCGTTCCACCATCCCTCCCATGCGCGCTTCTCCTCAATGTCGGCGCCTTCGCCAGTTGCTGTCAAAAGGTTTGGGTCATGCCACCAGCCGCCAGCGGCAAAGCCGTCGTAGCTCTGGAGGAAGCCGATCGTCAAGCCATTCCACACCTGCGGGTTCGGAAGAGGGCTCTGGAACACTGTTTGCCGTCAGCCGGGAGTTCAGGAACTTGAGATCGAAACCGGCGCCGTACATGTGTTGTCAAAGTCATAGACATGGATTGCTCTGATTTGATTCACGGCTGCCCCAGTCAGCACGGCATTCATCTGTAATCGCGTCGTCCAAACGTACGGGGAAGATCCCGATTATTGCCCACCGACCATCGCTTCAAACTGGTGGTGGTGTGCGCTACCGGCGGTCGCAGGCCCTCGGTCACGGGCAAATCACGGTCGGGCGATGACATCGGCTCGTCTGCGGTCGGATAATCCAAGAGACAGGAATTCTAACACGGAGAGGGCGCCATGCCGGAGCTCAGTGGCGTTGATCGAGGCAAGGGAGATGTTTTCATACAAAAGTCGCAAGTTACATAACCCGACTCGGAAGATAAGTAGTCGGTTATTGAGTTATCCCACCGTTCCGCCACCAGCAGGCCTCTTGAAAACGCGCAGGTTATGCGGCACTCAAGGAGAGATGACTCAGATGAGAATGATCGGCTGAGCTGCTTTTCTCAAGAAAATGATATATGTATTTATGCACACATTCCAAGCATAGAACATTTCCACGCCGCGTGGCAGCTACTGCAAATAATGGATTTGCAAAACAAACATTGCAAACAAGCTGCAAAGTGCAAACTAATCATGCATTTGCAAACAGGCCATTTTGCCCGCGTGCCGCGGCATGCTCCAGCGGCGACATCAAGAGCAAACCAAACCACCCAGCATGCGGCCAGTGCTGGATCCGTCTGCCCATGCCCGACGATGTTGATATCCGACAGCAAGTCGCCAACAAGACCCTGCAAGAGGTAGCCCGCGATCGCGACGGCGACGGCGGCGCATCCAACCCTTGCGTCATCTGCCTCGAGTCCATCACCGAGCCGGCCGCCGCGATCCCCTGTCAGCACGCTCATTTCGACTTTGTGTGTATTGCCAGCTGGCTGCAGCAGCGGCGCGCGTGTCCTCTCTGTAAGATTCATTCCCTTGACTCGGAATTCCGGTGTTTGACCGACTGATCACGCCCAGGCAAGGCAGAGATTACCGCCGTCAAGTATGACCTCCAGTCGCCGAGTCCGCAGGTCTATGTCCTGCCGCCGGAACCCTCTTCGACGACTCTGCCAGCAGCGCCGTCGCGACCTAGGCCAGTTCATCGGCCGCGTCGGATAATTGCCGCGCCGCCCACCACGACCGAGCCTGGCGATGCGCTGGCGCGACGGCGACACGTGTACCGCCACCAACTGTACTCGCTGCGCGTGGGATCAAACCGGCTGTCGCAGTACCGCGAGCTAACTCCGGACATGTTCAACCGGGATGAAGAGCTAGTGTCACGCGCGCGCCGGTGGATTCGACGCGAACTGCAGGTTTTTGAATTCCTGAATCCGGATGCCGCCAGAGACACGGACTCCGGCCACAACCGAGAACGGGGAAGACCGCGGCCCGGCGAGCAACGTCTAGCGAGTCGGCGGGCGAATAATGCAGAGTTTTTGCTCGAGTACATCATCGCCATTTTGCGCACAGTCGATATCAAAGGCAGTGCGGGGCAGGCGGAGGAGTTGCTACAGGAGTTTCTGGGCCGGGACAATGCGCGGCTGTTTCTGCACGAGCTGAATTCTTGGTTGAGGAGTCCGTATACTTCTCTCGCGGACTGGGATCGGAATGTGCAGTACAAGGACAGCCCGGTACAGAGATCAGCGACGGGTTCTACGAGTGACCGAAGTGATACGCCGACTAGCCGGTCCTCAGCCTCCAGTAGTCGGTCCTCGTCCGGCCGGGTGTCGAAGCCATATCACCGTAGGGCGGACACCTGGCGGCCGGATGACCGGGCGCGACGGATTCAGCGGGCGAGAGAGCGGTACCAACCGGATTGATGGCTGTGTGATTAACGCAGTACCATTGTACATGCATGTGATATAGACGAATAGAGTATGTACATGCAGAGATTCTTCCGTTGCGAAGTTCATTACAGCGAGGTCTTGCGCACGCGCTCGCCCTGGTTGTCAGCCAACACAAAATCATGCTCAAGCATCCAGAACCCTTCCTTGTCTTGCCCATCAACGACCCGCTTGAAGGGCTTGGTGTTGTACTTCTTTGCCAGCTCCATATCCTCCGACCAGACGATCTCCTTGCAGAGGCTGGTCTTTGTGCCGAACACGGGGTCCAGCGTCAGCCGGGGAGAAGTTTTATCATACAGGGCAGTATTAAGCGGTTCAAAGTCTGGATGAAGAATCAAAAAGTGCTGTACCTTCGTCAGTATATCACATTTGTCCAACGGCAAGGATGGGAACATACCACATGCGCCGGCCTCACCGGCTGCCGATTCAACAACCTAAAGATCCTACCCACCGGCCCATCATACGGCACCGGATAATCCACCGGCCTAACGGCGTTGATATAAAACTCGCCGTTCTCGTTTGTCCAGAACTTCCCACGGCAGTCCGGGCCCTGAATATCCGGGTCCTGCATGTCGTACTTGCCGTTGCCGTTCGTCTCCCAAATGTCCAGCAGCGCTCGGTGGATAGGGTTGCCACGGATGTCCTTGACGGTACCCCGGATGAGCATCGTCTCGCCGGCACCCGACGAGGAGATGCTATCGCCGAGCTCGAACTCGTGCGCAAAGTTGTGGAAGGGACCCAGCACACTGGACTCGGTCGACCCGGGCATCTGTCGCGAGTTGATCGAGTCCACCAGCGCGGAGATGCCCAGGATGTCGGACAGGAGGATCATCTCCTGACGTTCTGGGGTGCATGCTTGTCCTACCTAAATCCCTTTCATCAGCATCTCTTATTATCCCCGGACCCGAGGGTTTGGATGACCTACATCGGTCAAGAACTGCCATGCAGCCTCCCACTCATCCCGCTGCAACTCAACCTCCCGTATGAAGTCGTGCGCATGCTGGATCAGCCGCGAGAACAGGAACTTGATCCGCTCGTTGCTCACGTTTGAGCTGATCTTGATCACATGCTGCGTGAGATTCTCTGGCGAAATATCCTTGAGTTCACCCTTGGGAGCGTCTGGCGGCAAGGCCGTGATGTCGTCGAGGTTATGACCGTTCACTCCATTAGAGCCATTCATTTTTCCGGCGCTGTTCTTTTCTTTTCTTTTTTCTTTTTCTCCCTCAATAGGTTTCCTCTGATTCGAGAGTGTTGATTCAACTTCTCCCCGGTTTCTCCGGAGTATTAATAGTCTATCTAGAAGCCCCATATATTATATATATCCGTTTCATATCCGCGGCCCTTTCGTTCCCGGATTCCCCTCATCGGATGACGTTTGCTCTATATCCGGGGCAAAATCTATGTCGAAGAGCAGAAGAGAGGAGTAACGAACTAATAGAGGCTCTTGGGCCACTCGGGCAATTGGAAATTGGCAAACCTCGCCGTCGCTCTGGGGAGGCGTGGGACGCTGGAACCCCACATGGAGCTACAAGCTATGACGTTTTGCGGTTTGACAAACTTTGTCTGGCAGAAGAAACCCGGTTCAAGTGGTGATTTTCCCGACGTTCAAAATACCAAGATCATCTAATGTACATGAGTCAGAAATAATACCATCCACGTGGTAAACCAGTCCGGAAAAAAAAAAAGAAATTACGCTGACACAAAGCTCTTGATGTCTGCAGAGGGTTAGCTCGGGCCTCCGCATCTCGGTATATCGTCTCGGGAATCAACTTACTCTCCAGCCATCGCACGTATTCGTTCTGCTCCTTGACCTGGATGTAGTCCGGAATCACATTGGCCAGCTCCGAGTTGATGCCACGCTCCTCCAGGTACAGCTCAAAGTACTTCTGGAGCTCCTCGTCCAGGTTCTCAAACGGCGGGCCGCCGTACAGGCTCTGGCGGTCCCAGTCCTTCTCCGCAGTCTTCGCGTAGGCCAAATCCGCCTTGGGGAAGTAGGCAACGTCTTCAATGTCGAACACGCCGTCCTGAGCCGTCGTCTGGATCAGCAGAGCGGCGCCGTTGGGCTTCTCGATCGTCACGTTGACGCGAACAGGGAAGCCCGGCTCGGTGATATCATCAAACTCGCGGTCCGAGGGTGCCACGCGGTCCTCGGGGTGCACGCCAACACTACCCTGGCGGCCTTGGTTGACCGCGTGCGAGGACTCGGGGTAATCTGCGTCCGACAGGTCGTCAAACTCAGGCTGCTCAGTAATGTTCTGAAGATCGGCCACTGTAAAGTGGACACGGATACTACGCTACGCGTTAGCATCCAGTGACAGCCAATGACTTTGGGTGCGGATTCTGTACTCACGTCTCATTTCCGAATTTCCGAGTCAGAGTCACTTCTTGCTCGCCAGGGTTATCCGTAATCTGAATCGTTAGCTCTTGGGGCCCCGCCAGTCGCATGATCTGCCATACCTCCCAAACACCGCCCTGCTTCAGCAACTTGACATTTTCAACAGCGGCATCCAATCCCTCCATTCCGGAGGCCTTCTCATGCCGCAATTCCTCCTCGACCTTGGCAATGAGCTCGACATCGCCTGATCCTGGTCAGCCATCTGCTTCGGAAATGAAACTCGCAGCAAGCAATTGCAGAACGGGTGCTGCTGCAGGGGGAAAAGTACCTTCACCGGCAGGCTCACGAAGAGCCTTCGCTGTCGAAAACGGCTGAATGCGCCCGGACAGGGACTTGGATGTCGAGACAAACAGGCTCGGACGCTGGTGGGCAGCTTGCCACGAACGGGCCGCAGGACGGACGGCCGTCGACAGCGGCCGAGAAAAACGAGGAACAGAGCGAGCCACGGCACGCAGGGACATCATTGTGAACGGCAGTACCTGGAATCGAAATGGAAACAAGCTTGAATGGATGAGAGAAACCAACAGAGCTCAGCGGCAATGATGATGTTATGTTTGGGCCAGAGTCCAGAAAATCTTCGGTACGGCCTAGCGCCAAGACCAGAGAGCAGGTTGTGCCAAGACGAAACTACAGTAAGCCGACATGATTGGCCAGTTGATCAAAGGAAATCAAAATTATATCAAAGCCAGGATTCGAACCACCGACCTCTCATACCAGCCACACACCAGCCACGATGCACAGTGGATGCATTGTACATCTTGCCCGCGACAGTGTCAACCATCAACAGCATCTCTCAACACAAATACTTCATCCTTTACAAGCCAACTGACTCTCAAAATCGAATAGCATTATTTAGCGGAGATAAACGAATCGATACATAGTAAAATTAGCATTCGGAGCAAAAAGTAAAAGAGTTAAAGGTGCCTTCTTGAATCTCCCTCAAGTTTGACCTGGCCTTTAACTCCCCATATCATCATCGGCGCAACAGGGTTCCGCGGCTGGGGAGATCAGCCACCCTTGCAACTCGGAAGTCGCAGGCCTACCAACTAGGCCATTGCCCCTAGACATGTACTGGGGCTCTGGAAATTGTGAGTGATAGCTGGCGTCGAGATGCCTATCTGAGAAGGTGGTGATGGTTTGTTCTGTTTGGATGAAAATGCATTCACTGTGAGGTGGCAGGCAGAGAGCATTTCGATCAAGGGTCAGAAAGATTTCTCGGTATTCGACGGGAGCTGCAATCCGACTACTAATACCTCCAGGTCGGCAGTATAATTTAGAAATGAATACTAGTTAACTAACGTCCAAAGGATTCCAGATTTATCTTTTATACCGACTGTCATGCATGTAGCGTGATGCGAAGGCGTATATTCCAAAAGACGGTGCTGTCTTGAAGTCCAACTCAATCTTCAGATGTCCTGCAGTGCCGGCTTCGGGGCAGCACCGGGATGGCCCAGCTCTGTTTTCGCCAAAATTATGCCTCCTGTGGCCTACCACACATTCAATTGGAGGACTTCATATTGGCGAGTTTTGCGTTCCCACGGGCTTGCTCGTGTCTCTTCGTAATAGAAACCAGTGGCCAGGTTCGAAGGAAACGGGTGTCATGTCGAAATACATCATGATACGCCTCTGGGTGGGAAACTCGATGGCTGCCGGTGCCCGTTTTCACAATATCGAATGAACTTGATCGTACTTAGGCTCGACCACTCCCCATTCCACTCTTGTAATTGCCGGCGAGAATCTTCATCCGTGACATCGGGCATATAGAAACCAGAACGAAACTCTCTTTCTTCGGCCTGGATACGCTCTTGGAGTAACTCCTCACGCTTGCTTGGCGGTCGACCTTTTCGTCGCTCTGCTCGGAGTTCTTCAAGTTCGGCATCGTTGCGGTGGATCCATCTAGAAACAGAATCAGCAAAAGCCCATTGGCAGTTCAACCCACCTGCAAAAGCGTACTGTTGAATGGCTTTCAAAATTGTCTCGTCGGAGAGGGTGAGAGGCCCCGTTGCTTTTGTCAAGCATTCCTGAAAGTATGCCACTCGATCAACTGCCGTTACTCGGTTAGAGAATCATCCAGCCCGGGGTGACCCCTGTGTACTTACGCAAACCCTGTCGCGCCTTCATCGTAGCCGAAGCGACACGAGCCAGGCGATCTTCCCGAGCGGCAGCACGGCGGAGGAGTTTGGCATCACGGCTCTTTTCATGTACCGTGAGATTGCCGCGCTTTTTGCGCACGTTCTTTTGGACTTTTTGAAGGTCTCGAGGCATTACTTTATTGAACGCGCAAACACACAAAGATTCAGAATAGCACTGCTACGCAAAATTATAATCAATCTACAAACATAAAGTACCCTCGATCACACTGGAACTTTTTTTCTGCCCAAATCAAAGGCGGTGAACCCCAGACAATGGGGGCGCATCAGCCAATCAGAGCGAGCCTCGCCGAAGACAGGATAAGCTCGTCGCGTCCGGCGCGTCAAGATCCTCTCTTGTTGAGCACTTCCCAAGACTCAGAGCCCACGTCCTGGCAATCTTGTTGGTAGAAGTCTTGAGTTTTGGCCTTGTCGTCCCATGTCTGGGTTACCTGCATCTCATCTCCCCTGAATGACCATCATCATTGCTCCCGTATAAGCATTCACGCTCCTCGAACTTCATGTAAACATTGCTTTTACTGGTGACCTTATTTACAGCAGGTGGCCGAAATGGGGATCAAAGGTGAGTGGCATGTCCGCCAGTCAAATAATGCACTGCTGAGCCGAGTCACAGGACTTCATGGGCTTCTCAAATCCATCCAGAAACCATGTCATTTGAAAAAGTTCAGCGGCCAAACCCTCGGCGTGGATGCCTACGGATGGCTGCACCGAGGCACTGTGGCATGTGCCATGGATCTGGCCTTGGATAGGCCAACGACAAAGTCAGTTAATCCAGCCGGGTAGTGGTCTCCCCTCGCTGATCGTCTCAGGCATATCGAGTTTGTCTTGCACCGCGTCCGCATGCTACTCTACTTCGGCGTCACCCCGTACCTCGTGTTCGATGGCGATCATCTTCCTAGTAAGGCTGTAACCGAGGCAGAGCGAGCGAAGAGACGGGAAGAGAGCAAAAAGCTGGCATTGGAACTCCAGAGTAAGGGCAGGACAGGGGAGGCTTACCAGGAGTTCCAAAAAGCTGTCGATGTTACCCCCTACATGGCTCGGCAGCTAATCGAGGAACTCAAGAAGATGAAAGTCCAGTACGTGGTGGCGCCGTACGAGGCGGATGCCCAATTGGTTTATCTGGAGCGCCAAGGGATCATCAACGGCATCATCTCGGAGGATTCTGATCTGTTAGTTTTTGGTGCCAAGCGCCTGCTT
Source organism: Thermomyces dupontii (assembly GCF_041956625.1). NCBI lineage: Eukaryota > Fungi > Ascomycota > Eurotiomycetes > Eurotiales > Trichocomaceae > Thermomyces > Thermomyces dupontii. The sequence goes on along the minus strand of NW_027192309.1, from coordinate 158,889 downwards.
TCCAAGCTCGACCAGCATGGCGACTGCATCGAGATTAATCGCAGTGACTTTGCGGCTTGCCGCGACATTAGTCTCATCGGATGGACAGACGCCGACTTCCGCCGCATGTGCATCCTCAGCGGCTGTGATTACCTTCCTAACATTCCGAAAATGGGCATCAAGACTGCTTACCGCAGCATGCGAAAATATAAGAACGTTGAGCGAGTGCTAAAAGCGCTTCAGCTTGAAGGCCATCTGCAGGTCCCCAAGGACTACCTGGACTCCTTCAAGCAAGCAGAACGCACTTTCCTTTACCAATGGGTTTTCTGCCCAAAAGCGCGGAAACTTGTGAACCTGACTCCCCTGGATGGTGATGTTAGACTTGAGGATATGCCTTACATAGGAGTTGAAGTCGAGCAGGAAGTCGCCGTCGGCGTAGCATGCGGGGATCTCGATCCGTTCACCAAGGAGCCGATCAATCTCAAGCCCTCAACAGCCTCACGGACGATCCTCGGTCCTGTCCGGAGACACATGCCGGCGCCGTCCGCGGATCTGAAGCCCGCCAAACCGATCGACTCATTCTTCACGCCCAAGCGGGTGCCTTTGGCGGAGTTGGATCCGAACAGCCTAACTCCATCACCTACGCAGCAACAACTGCTCGAGCGTCATGCCAACAATTCTTGGGAGCCTCGCCTGGTAAACCAGGATTTGACGCCGTCTTCCTCGACGGGTTCTGCACGTTCTACGCCCAGTTCGGTTACTCGATCAGCCGATAGACGAGCTTCTCTTACGCGAGCGTCGACGGCGCCGACTTTTCCCGCAACGAAACGGCAACGTCTCTGCGCTGAGACTGATGACGAGGAGCTTCCAGCTTCCTCGGAAGGATGTCAGAGTCGGTACTTCGCCAACGCTGAGAGCAAGCTCAGTGGCAGCGGCCAGGAACTCCCACGAGTTAAGAAATCGCGCAGGTCGACCTTTGGCGTTTATTGTGATGAGATTGAAGAGGATAAGAAGTCTCGACCTTCACGAACGCCGTTGACTGAAGCGAACTCAGAGATTGGAGATTCTAGCCGCGATGCTGCAGCTGCTACTGTCCCCGAGCCGCAAGGGACAAAGGCAGCCCGCCAAGCTGGCGAGGATGTAGTTTCGGGGAGCCCAAGAACGCGTCCTAGCGACGAGACAAAGACGCAGCCCACATTGGATGCCGATCCATCAAAGGGCGCCTCTCTACTTTCTCGGTTTGCTTTCCAAGCCACTCCTAGCCAAGCATCGTCGGGAGCGCCCAAGGCGCGCAGAGAGGATATCGAGCTTGCCCTGTCGACTCCATCCGCAAGGCCTAGTAATCACGTGGTTCGCCAACGGCTCACACCGCTGCAACGGCTCGGTCAAAGCGCGCTCACCCGGTGCCGATCAGTGGACAGCATTGCCGCCCGCAACATGCTGACAGCCGCCAGCCGCGATTCTGGTTACGAGTCAGACTTTGGGAGGGATAGCGAAGAGACACCGATCAAACAATGCGCTCAGGGCAGCGAAGACCAGATTATCCCCTGCAGTGAGGACGAGGGAGAGGAGGAAACAGACAGTCGTCCTCGAGCAACTTTGGATCTCAAGCGCTTTTCGTTTATTCCGAAATGACATTGGAGTATTATTGGATGAACTGGCGTTGGGCACGGTGGGATGCGGTTTCGGCGTTTGGATGAGGCAGAGTGATGTATACCCAGGCAGTGTTTGTATTGAAGTATGTACTTTAGACGCATGAAGTCCTCATTGTACTTGGTTCATGAGGGCATCGTGATGATCTTCATCAGGACTCGTTGATAAGCTGCCACGATCTGCCAAGACCGCTGCTTAGTTGTCAGGCAGAATCAGGCAGCGACTTTTGATTACATAATCACCCGATTGGATCATCCGCTTCACGCTAGTCCCAAAGCGGTTAGCGTCCACTCTCCGCTTCCCGGCCAACGGACCATAGTAAACACAGCGGGTTGGTCCAGCCACCAGCTTTGCGACGACCAGCCACCAGGAACATTCGTCCATACTTTGTATACCACCAGACCTTTTTTGACATTCTTTTGATCGCTCATTTTAGGTTCATGCTCAATGTCTGCTGGCAGAGGAGACTGCATTTAGTGTGTTAAGCCGCGGCGTGACACTGGCGGTGTGCATGTCGAAGCCGGGGCTACGAAACTCTCTCTCCAATCTCTCTTTTAGAGTCATTTTCTACAAACCATTGTCCTACGTCCGGTACTCAAAGCCGTGAGTCTGACACTGTTTGCTTGAGCTGGCAGGACGATCGCGGTTCCCTATATAACTATCGATTCTCGAATTCCATCTCTGTTGCGCATTCCAACGGATCTGCCACATTCCGACGAGAATCGAGCACAACGAGTGCCTGTTGTCAAGTTTCGGTTGCACGTAGGAGCAGTGCATACATTCCTCGCATTGATTGGGAAGGGAAACATTGGTCATTACACAAGCCCGTTCTGAGCGGGCTTGACGCCAAGAGATTCCTCCTTCTCGGAGGACCGAGAGGCGGGCTGGTGAGGGAGAGGGACCGGGCTGGGAGTAGTCAGGGAAAGCATTTACAATGGTCGACTTTGCGGAACTGAGGAGAAGTGGGTTTTCCCGATGGGCAATGGGTTTTGAGAGACACATAGCTGACGGCGACAAGGATTTCTTCTCCATGTGGGCTATCATCACTTGCTGATGGTCCTGATCGCAGTTGCGATCATTCTGCTATGTGAGTCTTCCAATCAGGGCTACAGTTGAGTTTCTTCGTGACTAACTGCAACAGCGCTCTTACTGGCTGGCTGCTCATCATCCTCCCCGCAGATGCCGTCGATATTTCTAATATCCATGTACTACCAAAGATACGAGCCCAACTTTGATTCCGCTCAGGTCCAGCCGGATGTGGTAGGGGCCATGGCGACCATTGTCGGTGGCGCGCAAATGGAGGTTCGCGTGGGATATTTCGGCATCTGCATACAGCCCGATGGCGGGTCATTCGTCTGCAACTCCAACGCAACGGCCCTTGCCGATCTGGTCAACGTGGATCAGGATCCACTGAATTTGATATGGATTGCGTCAACGTTCAAGGATGCTGTCGTCTTTCCATATCTACTGTAAGTTCCATCCTCAGTCTCTGTTGTAATCATATCCTCTCTCTAACTGGGTGTAGAATCGTGGCCGTGATCCTTTCATTCTTCTGCTTTGTCCTTCTGGCCACATTCCCCGGATGGCATGAAGAAATCGACGAATCTGGCTCGGAAAAAGAGGTCAAGCCAGTCCCCTCGCGAGCTGTCTCGCAAGTCGCACTCGCCCTCATCTTCATCGCCTCCGTCTTCGTGCTGGTATCCGTTCTATGGCAGCATACAGCCTCGGTCGCTGCCAGCACGGTGGCGCAGGACTTTGGCAACGGCAGCATGCGCAGCGGAGTGGGCTCTTCCTCAATGGTCCTCGGTTGGTTCGCCTTTGGCCTGCTGGTCCTGGTGACGATCGGCCTTTTGAGCTTCATTCTCGCGTATAAGGTTATGAGGGAAATTACGGATGAAGAGGGATGATTTATGCATGAGTATGACTTTTGATGATGGGATATGAGAGTTTGTTTTCTTTTTTCTTATCTTCGTGCATGACATGTTTCATGGTATGATGTGTTATGACCTTCATGCTGGATATGTATTGGGTTTATGGAAATCTCAATTTTATGTATGATAGTATGGTTGCACGGTGGCACTAGGATGGTTGGCTACAATGTGGCGATCTATATATGAATTGCACATATATCGAGTTCACGATTATATATTCCATCTAATATGCAAGGAGCACGAGATACTTTTCACCTGAATGTCTTTCTTTTCAAGTAAACCTAGGTTGGCAGGAGGATGAAAAATAAAAAAAAGACGTCCCTAGGCAGGCTCGAACTGCCGATCTCCCGATTAACAGTCGGACGCTTTAACCAACTAAGCCATAGAGACTTGTGATGTCATTTTGGTGTCTCGGTAATGGCCCACACACCGTGATGTTCTCGGTTTCACTGGTTTGGTTAGGGCAGAAATAGTCACGTGGAGAATTCCAAAGTTCGAAATGCGAATACATAATTGACTACCTATGTGACCTTTGTTACAGAACATCGGGCTACCGGATCGAGGAGATACATGAGTACTACGGAGTTCCTAGGACAATCTTTAGAGTGGAGTGACGTTGGGTTTCGTCACTAACTCGTCTCTACTATTTAAAGGATTGCATGTCATATACCTCCCTACCTACTGTGTTTACGGGTACAGGCACAAGAAAATTGAGATATCATGGGATCTTTGATCGAAGAATCCTAGTACTACGGAGTAGGTTCTAGTACTTTATAATTAATGAAGCTATGCTCACTACACTATGTTCGTCAAAATCCATATCCTTCTCCGCCATGAAGTTGAAAGATACAATCATAACGCTCATGGTTCATTCCAACTCGAAGTAATTACAGCCCGGACGATTAGTGGCCTAGAACTCCATCGTATCCGTCGAGCCTTCATCGCCCCGTTCCCGCTTTGCAGAGCGCTCGGCCTTGTTTAAATTGGCGATAAACGCCCGAAAGTAATCCACGTACGGCTTGAGCCGTGTCTTTTCGTAGTCCTGGATCTTGCGGTCGGGCACGCTGCTATTATCGCCGTCGACTTCCATTCCGGAACTGGGAGCGGAGCCGTTCAAATGCTTCGAATCATACTCGTCAATATCCGACAGCAGCTCCGTAACAGTCGGGACGGAGAGCGGGTCGAAACGTTCCGGCTTCTGTCCATCGATTGGCACGCAGACGCGGCCGGTGCCCGGGTGGATGACGAATGGGCTTTTGAGCAAGTGGATCATCTTCTTGCTCACCTCGGCGTCGAGACGCGGGTAGGTGTATTCAAGAACGATGTCCACGCGGGCGTCCTTGAGGGCGCGCGCGTCCAGCCCATTGATGGTTTTGGCGAGCGTGACGATATCGTTCCATTTGTTCGTGCTGGAGCGTCCGGGCGCTGATTCCCACTTCTTGCGCAGTGCGTCGCGCAGTTTCTTGTCGGGAAGCAACGAGAGTAGTCGATCACTTTGCTCTTGACTCAAAAAGGTGTTTTGGTCGGTGAGGATGGTTTGATTAAAGTACGGTTCTAGAATTTTGATACTCCGGGCGACATGTGGATGCAGCGGTCGTCGGAGGTTCACTTTCTTGCCGCTCTGGTCCCCGCCACGCACGATTTCCAGGTAACTCGCAATGGCCCTGCGCCGGTCATCCGACAACTGACGGGCCTTCGGATCGCACACCCACGCGTGAGCACCTCGACGACCAGAGTAGACCCATAGGATATGATCGAACCCAAAGTCTTCGCGTAGTGCAGTGTCAATAACTTTGATCGACATTGTCACAAATGCCCAGCATTTGTTGCAGATATCTGCCTTGGAACAGCACGTTCGGATATCATCATAGTCTGTCAAGTCGATATCAAACACGAGTTCTTTGGACACTGGCTTCATTTGCCCGCCGCGTAGCGTCTTGCGATCGCGCGGGTTCGTACTATACACCGGGCCGATTTCGAAACGCAAAGGGTTGATCCGGAAAACGTCTTTGCGGAAGAGGTCGGCTGTGGGGTATGATTGGTATCGCAGATACGCTTCGTTCTGCAGGGTGAAGGCAAACTCGCGATTGCCAAAATCTGGCGACGGAACAATTCCATGATTCAACCACTGGAAGAGATACCGAAAGGGAAACAGTCTTCGGTAAAATGTGAGCATTGTGTCGCTGTCGACGCCGGACGGACCTGGACTGAACCCAATGTCAGCATTCATCAGAAATCCAAAATCGAGTACACATACGCTGCCGACGCGGGCTTAGTATCTGGTGCACTTGAGGCGGGAAATTCGTCATCATCGTCGTCGTCGTCGAAGAATTCCTCGGGCTTCAGCTCAGATTTGCTGCTGCTTTCTGCGGTCGCTCCCGCCGGTGGTGCGTCAGAAAGGACCTCATCTTCATTATTTCGGGACGGTGAACCGGTGACAGCTGTTGAATGCGGCATTGTGATGTGGTTCTGGTTGAGATGGCAAGATGCTTGTGGGCGCAATTGTTTGTTCTCATCGACTGTTTGACACGGGGTGACACGGGGCGCGTCGACGCGCGCTAATCAGAAGTGTGGATTTCCCGTTTAGGATAACCTTCCCGATCAGGTAAAGATTACGTTTACCTATACCGTTTGCATTGTTTGCATCTGATTTGTGCGGAGTCCTTGCTCATCTTTCCGAATCCATCGCGTCCTCTTCTCGTCCTGCTGCAACCTCTCTCAATGCGGACATCTGACATCTACATTCCATCGCGATGCTACAATGGCCCACACCTGCAGTCACCGATTGAGTCTTTTATTCCAGTTTCTTTCGTGGCTTCGTCTACTTTCAGATTTGGATGTTCATATGAAATGTCTCAGTTGCGAAGCTTCGACGATCCGCTGCTGATTGCAGCCGGGAGACCCGTTGATGGAACAACGATGATGATATCATGACCTCAAGTCGGCAGCAACGGTCAATGCTGTTGAGTCAAAACCTGTTAATTCGAAATGGCCATTCCGTAGTAGGATTCTGGCCCTGTGAAGTAGCCGATTGACCGAAACGAACGCCGGAAGTAGGCGAGTCAATGTACAATCGAGGTGGAGGGTTACAATGCCTTGCTTGTAGCAATCCCCTTGATCAGTTGATTCTGACAGTTCGTGGCTCATGTCTGGAAGCGAGGAGCTAGCGGATTTCGCTTGCTTTGCCAGCTCTTCGTGGTTAACTGCCCATTAGAAACTTTGTTGAACTCAATTCCATGGCGCGAACGTTCGGTCCAGGAAAAACAATCAGGTACTGAGATGCTCAACTCGCATTGATCCCAGCAGGTTTACTACAAGCTTTCCATTCCTGTATCCAATTGCAGCAGCATGATCTCGGCTTCTTTTTTTTTTTTTTTTTTCCCTTCGATGTTGTTCCAGGAAATTACCCTTTCCGGAAACCTCAAGCTTCGAGCTCGACGATTAATCCAACTTAGTTGACGACATCGACAGTCCGGATTGATCGATTACTTCGCAATGACCCGCTCTCACAATTGGCGCGTCAATTACATTATCGACATTTGCAATACTACACTCCCCTAGGCCATGCCATGGTACGCCCCGTGGAGAACATGGCCGTTTTCAGCCACTATACGGCGAAGAAATCACGAGGAGATCTGCATAAGAAGCATATAAACCGCGTCCATGAGCTCAGGAACAGGTTTTCTGTCTCCTACCCTCGTTTCGATCATCAAGCCTGGGGAGACGGTCTGTCGCTCTCATCACGTTTCCACATTCATTCGTTCACTTGCGCTTCGTGAACCTCGACTTCAGTGACTTAAGGCTCCAATTGCTCGTCACACGATGGTAAACGTCGCTCTGACTCTGCTGGCCTTGGCCGGCCCGGCCCTTGCCGGTGTCGTCCAGCGAGATGTCCAGGGTGGTGGCGATAATGGTGCCCCAGACACCTACGCACCCCCTCCGCCGCCTCCCCCGGAGACCTACGCCCCGCCGCCCCCGGAGACCTACGCCCCGCCGCCCCCGGAGACCTACGCCCTGCCGCCCCCGGACGACCTACGCCCCGCCGCCGTCGCATTCGACGTACTCTCCGCCGCCTCACTCTACTAAGTCGACACCAACGTCGAGCTCTACCACCAAGCCGAAGCCTCCGCATACGTACACCAAGCCGGAGACTACCCACTCGAAGCCTCCGCACACGTACACGAAGCCGAAGCCTCCGCACACTTACACCAAGCCGGAAACAACCCACTCGAAGCCTACGCACACTACCCACTCGAAGCCGCCGTACCCGAAGCCACCGCACACGAAGCCAGGGATCACCAAGACCACGACGATCACGACCACTGAGTGCCCAGGTAGGTTGACTCCCTTGTTTCCGATCTTGATGATGACTCGCTAACTCCGATCCCCAAGTGATCACCTCTGTCACGGTCACCGACGGCAAGACTATCAGCATTCCAGTGACATTGACCAACACTGTGACCAAGACCTTTGTGACCGTCGTTCCTACCGAAACGCATGTTACGATCCCGATTCCGACTGGAACGCATGGTCCGGCTCCGAACACGACGCTTCCTAAGCCGACGCCCCCTAAGCCGACGCCTCCTAAGCCGACGCCGGAGCATCCCAAGCCGGAGCAGCCTAAGCCGCAGCCACCTCAGCCTCAGCCGGAGCATCCCAAGCCTGAGCCTGAGCAGCCCAAGCCACAGCCTCCGCAGCCGCAGCCTCCACAGCCGCAGCCTGAACACCCCAAGCCGGTGCCGGTGCCTGCTCCCGCTCCCCAGCCCGAACAGCCGCCGCATGTGCCCACGCCCGAGCAGCCTCGGCCTGAGCAACCTCAACCCCAGCCTCAGCCTGAGCAGCCCAAGCCTGAGCAGCCCAAGCCTGAGCAGCCCAAGCCTGAGCAGCCTCAACCCGCTCCCGAAAAGCCGGAGCAGCCTCAACCCGCTCCCGAACATCCGGCTCCCGCTCCTACGCACGAGGCACCGCCCGAGCCAGAGCCGTCCTTCACTGGTGCTGCGGCCGTTGTTCAGCAACAGCCAATTGCGGGCTTTGCGGCTGCAGTGGCAGGTGCTCTGGTTCTCCTGTGAGCTTACTGCGAACTAAGTAGTTAGTGTTTTGATGGTGTTACTTTGCGGAGAGATCTCTCTGCCGGCCTCCCCAGGTGGCAGTAGTACGAGTGTGGAGTGGTGTGGAACAAGGACTTTCGTGTGATTGATTTGATATGTGGCTAATATTGGTAATAATACTAATACTCCGTACTCGAGATCAATGTTTAATATGTGACTTTGGGAGAACAACTCGGGCAGGGCAACTCATAACGTGCATGGGATCTTAGTTAGCCCTAATCACGTGAAACACTAAGCTAACCAACGAGGGCATGGATCGCCAGCCTGCATCAACCGTGGGTCCGTGGCGGGGAGTCCTGTCCCTACCGGACACTCGGGGTGCTTGGAACGCATGGAAATCACCATATGAACTTCTGTCTTGCATTCAGTAACTCAAACCCCGCGAGTTACGCTCTCAGAGATTCATTTTTCGAAGAGCTGATCGCTCGTTCGAATCGCAGTGATGAGCTCTCCCGTCGGTTACTCTGCGTCTCTAAGGCGGCATCTCTAGGAATACAAGCGACCCGTCCTGCTTGGTATGTCCTGGCTCTTGACTAGAGGCTTCGATTTGACTAGGGGAACATGAGGTTAACCGCGCTTAGACTCCCAAAGGATGGACTCGGACAGATTGCGAAGTCCAGAATGGGGGCAAAGGGATCGATTCGATATTATCGGCTCCTTACCATTGGAGCTCCTGGTTCAAGTTTTGCAGTATTTGGATCTTACGGACATTGTCCGGAGCCAGAGGGTGCATTTTTCCCACTCCTTAACGGCCATTGAAGTTACCATCCTGACAAGGGGCGACCTCTATCTACAGGTTTCGAAGAAATGGCGCAGGGTTTTCTCGTCCGACATAATCATTAAACCTATTTTGCGCGAAACAATTGCGTTCCTGGGCCTGAATTCTAAGGACGCGGATCGAGCGGATGTCAACGCGACGAGCTATTTCCGATGGCGACATAGGTTACAGTGCGCCCGGCCGGTGAGGAGGATCTTCTTCCACTGGCCTGCAGGATTGGTCAATTTGCAATCTGATGTCAGCTACCATTCGCGCCGGCTGTGCTTTTACAGCCGGGGCCGCGAGAAAGTCCACATGTTGAATCTCGAGACTGGGGAGAAATCGATTTGGTCCGGTAGCGAATCAGGGAGAATTACTCACGTCACACTGTCTGGTCGCTATCTTATTCTGGATGGGTCAGAAAGTTGTAGGTAGGTCTTACTTTTTTTTTTTTTTTTTTTTTTTTTTTTTTTTTTTTTTTTTTTTTTTTTTTTTTTTCCCGGTTTATGTTTGTTCTGCCAACCCTCTTCTAACATTGATACCCTAGTGTCTTGAATGAGAGGCGTTTCATTCTCACGGCATGGGATATACACACCTCACGGAGAATAGTACAACGGTTCCCTGGTCATCCTGCCATCTTGGGCAACGTGCTTTATCTCTTCAAGGACAAACTGGTCTTGTCTTACAATCCCCGAGACGGGCGCCATTAGGCTGTCTACGTTTGGGATCTGAACTCGAATCTTGTCCGAAAGATTGGCGAATTCTCTGATCTCAGCTTATTGCACGTGGACACGGATGAAGATGTACTTGTGGCATTCCAGGTCAATTGGAAGAAGAATCCACTTGAGGTGCAGAAGACTAAGTGGAAATTGATGACCGGGGAGCTGCTCGAGAAGAAACAGTTCCATCTAATGATAGATCATATCGGTGTCGTGAACAGGGGGCAGTTTTGCAAAGATCAGGTACCAATCGTCACACCCTCGGCCACATGACAGTGTGTGAGCTCTTTGTTGTAAGTGAGGGTAAGTTGAAATATCTGCTCCTCAGGTACGACCACGCCATCGACGAATTGAGCGCCCGATGGATTGAGTATCCTCCTTCCTTCAGCAGACCCGGAGGCATGGCCGATAGCATCGTCCTTCCTACCTCCAACATTGTCTACTACTGGGACAGAAATGCCCGACAGTCCGCCATCTACGATATAACCATCGGCACAACAACTTTGTCCCCGAATTATCGGTTGGACAGCCGAATGGTCACGGGTCGCTCGTCTCAGGTCTCCTCGGTCGAGCATATACCCAAAGAACAACTATATATGAGACTTTTGGCGACAAAGAGGTCTTTGTCCTGGCCAGCATGGGCGGCGTGGAGCTCTGGTTCTTCAATCCTGATTTCATCCCCGACGTTCCGGATTTGGGCGAGGGTATATGGACAACATAATACATATTAGCATTTCGGACCCACCGGCATCGACATGTCCCTGCTTAGAATCGAATGACTTCCGGCCATGTGTGTCCCGCCAGGGGAGAGGGGCGTGGGAGCGTCTCGAGCCGCGACGGCTCATTTTCGACGCTATCTGACTAGATAAAGTGGCCAGGATGGCACTGTTCGCGGTTCGGAGAGCCACCTTGTACTCATCCTGCACACTTCCTCCCGTCGCATGAGCAAGCGAACTAGGTAGGAGACTCACCCTGCCCGGGTCGCTCGGATGCCACCAGGGCAAAGTCGCGGTAATCCTCATGGGAAAAAGGCTGAGAATCGTCCATGCGTTGGAGGTGCCTATTCAAGATTTCGAGTCAGTAGTATAAAATGCGAAGGGAACGTCTTTGCACATCACGATTCGCAGCCAAAACCCACAACCGTGGATTCTTGATTGTCGGCGCACTGAGTCAGTTGAGATTGAATCATGCATGAATCCAGTCTTTTAATTCCGCACTGAGGGTAAACTAGCTCGTCTGATCATCATCTCCGCCATCTTGCCAAGCGAATATCAATTCTTTTGAGTGGAATGGACTCTGCTTCAGCCGGTACTCGAGGTGGCACTGGCTTTAGAGGCCGAGTTATAACAACTGTCCATCCAGTATCTCACATCTATTAATCAATGCTTTGTAGTATTGAAGGCGAAAAGCGTACGATTCCGACAGCATAGGGATATACACAAAGCACAGAGGTCCCATTGGTACAACGGTTCCCTGGTCATCCTGCCAACCTGGACAGACGTCTTGTATCTCTTCCAGGACAATTTGGTCGTGTCTTACAGTTCCTGGGATGGGGCAATGGAGCTTTCTGCGTTTAAGATCTGAAGTAGAATGTGGTCCAAAAGGTTGGCGAGTTTTCTGATCTCAGCTTACTGCACATGGACACGGAGGGAGATGTGCTGGTGGCGTTCCAGATCAACTAGGTGACGAATCCGCCTGAGGCGCAGCAGACCAGTTGGACATGGATGACCGGGGAGCTATTCGAGAAGAAAAAAAGAAAAAAAATTCTCCTGTCGCTGTCAGATCATTCTATCATGAGTAACGGGAAAATCCTCCCAAGATCAGGGTTCTGTCGTCCGTATCCTCCGCCACAAGACCGTGGCTGAGCTCTTCGTTGAGATCAATAATACCATCATGTACCTATCTGCAGCTCAGGTACGACCACGACGCCGACCAGCTGAGCGCCCGATGGGTCGAATACCCTCGTTCCTTTCAGAGACCCAGCAACATGGTCGGTAGAGTCATCCTTCCAACCCCCAACCTTGCCTACTACTGGGACGAGAGTAGTTTCCAAAAAGCCCGCTGTCCACGACATCGCCAACGGCACAACAGCCTGGCCCTCCGAACTATTGGTTGGACAGCGCGATTGGTCATGGGTCGCGCAGCTAAGCGCGTCTGGTTCGCAGGCAGACAAATCGACGACCGCGATGGAACGGGGGTTATATAAGACCTTTTTTTTTGGCGACAAAAGAGGGTCTTTCGGCCTGGCCGGCTATGGCGGCGTTCAGATCTGGGTTCTTCAATCCGGATTTCATCCCCCGATGTTCCGGATTGGGACGAGGGCGTGTGGACAAGGCATGGTTGAGCGAGACCTTTCTTTTGTTTGGAGGCCGGGTTGTGTGTTTTCCATCTGTTGTGCCGAGTGACAGAATGAGGACTAGGTATGTATATCGGCTCGCATTCATAGCATCGATGAGCTTAGCGTCGCGTATGGATACGCATTAAATAGGTATGGTTATGTTGCGCACTACCTACAACCTGCTGAGTTGAACGCAAGAAGTTGAACTTTGCTTTCATCCGGTTCGCTCGAGTTATCACAGTTCTCTATAATCATGTCCATGCTCACAAATCTATCCCTGCCAATCAATCAAACTTTTACACTGTCAAGGATATAAGAAATTGCAATAAATATGCAGAACACTCAAGAATAACCTAGCGTAGACCTTGCAGCTCCTGCTCCACCTCCTTTTTGACAATCTCTCTCACACCCTGCCACCCAAGTTCCGCCGCGACCGGCGTAACCCGACTCTCCTTCTCCTCCAGACCCACAAACTCCTCCGGCAGGACGTCCCGTTGGAAGTCGTACCCTTCCTGTCCCTGCAGTGCCAGGTCGACCGCATGCGCAAACTTGGCCGAGTGGGCCGTGCAGAGCGAGATGTGATACGTTCCGGGATTCCGCTCGATGGAGCGCAGTGAGGCGCCCACGCCAACCGCGGAGTGCGGGTCAAGGATGTAGCCACCCGTCTGGGAGCTGCGCGCGCTGCCCGCCGGGACATTCGGAGGAGAACAGGTGGTGTAGATGTTTCGAATGGTTTCGAGAGTTTGCTCGTCGCTGACGCGCTCGCTCTCGAACTCCCTTTGGGCGGCCTCAAAGACGGCCGGGGTGACGCAGAAGCCACCCTCCGTTTTGAGCTGGTTGAGCCAGGAAGAAATGGACTCGCTGGCCTTTGCGCGGCGGTCTTCGACGGAACCCGACGTTTCGGTTTCGAAGGCGAGGAACCAGAGGAGACGCTCGAAGTTGCTGCTGACGAGAATGTCCATGGCGGGGCTGTAGGTCTCCTTGACGCCATCGTCCTGGGGTTTCACCCCGTTTGTCATCTTGCCATTCTCTACCGGCTTCTTGGTGTAGTGGCCGCCGCTCTTGAAGAATCGGTCGAGAATGTCATTCTCGTTCGTCGCAATGATGAGCTTCTCAACAGGCAGGCCCATGCGCTTGGCGAACCAGCCCGCGAGAATGTCTCCAAAGTTGCCGGACGGAACCACGTAGCGCACAGACGACCCGGCCTGATACCCGGGCGACGTGGTGAGTCGGAAATACGAGTAGAAGTAGTAGGTCGTCTGCGCGAGGATGCGCGCCCAGTTGATCGAGTTCACCGCGGCCACGTTGTGCGTGGAATTCAGGTCCTCGTCAGCAAAGAGCGACTTGACAATCGCCTGACAATCGTCAAAGGAGCCCTCCACCGCCAGGCAGTGCACGTTCGCATCCAGCACCGTCGTCATCTGCGCCTGCTGGATCGGCGACACGCGGCCATCGGGGAAGAGGATGAAGATGGACACATCCTGCTTCCCGCGTAGTCCGTAAATGGCGGCAGATCCGGTGTCGCCGCTGGTTGCGCCGATGACGGTCAGCCGATGCCGGTCCTTGCCTTCCTTGCCCTTGTTTCTGCGCACGAGGATATATTCAAACAGATTCCCGAGGAACTGGAGCGCAACATCCTTAAAGGCAAACGTAGGTCCGTGGAAGAGTTCGAGCGTGTACAAGCGTCGTTGCTGATCCAGCTCGACGAGAGGCGTGCGGTCTGGGTGCCGGAAGGTCGCGAATGATCGTTGGATGATATCCTTCAAGTCCTCCGAAGGGATTTCGCTTGGTGAGATGTACAGGGACAAGATCTCAAAGGCCAGATCCTCAAAGCTGAGATCCCGCCAATCCGATTCCCACGTCTCGGGCAGCGTGGGAATTTCCTCGGGGATGAAAAGGCCGCCGTCCGAGGCCAGGCCTTTCAGGACGACATCTTCGAATGAGAGCTGCAGAGAGCCATTGATTAGTCGAACTGTCTTTTGGAGATTTGGCTTTTTTTTTGCCGCGTTAAGCGCGTGGACGTACACCTGACGAGGAACCTCTTGTGCTGAGGTATCGTTGTGAGGACAACTGCGTCATTGGGGAAATATCACGCCGAATTGGCGAAAGTTTGGGGGATTGAAAGATGAAGTCGGTCAATGCGACCTTATTAGAGAGTGAATTGCCCTGAAACAGAGGCGAATGCCTTCAACAGGGTCATACTAATACTCTGCAATCGTCAGCGGTGAGTCACCCCTCTGCGGGCGAAAAAGCTGCGCCGATCCCGGCCGATGCGCAGGGTATTGCCTGTATCACAATTTCAGGTGGTTTGTGGCAAATTACCATATTGTCCAATCAGAGAACTCTAAAAATTAAGAGTTTGCATACAAGTCGTATCAGAACGTACTGCGTAATGATTCCGCTCCGAGTCAAAGACCACTTCACACACCGTGACAGGAGCAGAAACCGCATTTCGCCGTTTCTAGAGCTCGGAGCGAGCAGGAAAGCTGATTTACATGCGGTAGCTATAAAGTTTGGTCCCTTCGACCGAAAAACTGAATGGTTGTTTCATTCCGACCCTTGAATCGAAGAAACCTCATCCATAAGCAGCGACATCATAGAACATGTTTAAATCTTCCCAGTCAAACGATGTGAACAAGTTGGTGAAATCTTCCGGAGGCTATTATCTAGTCAATTTGATTCATCCGATAGAGAGAGACAGACGAATGCTTACCGTAATCATTACGTCCTGATCCCATCCTTCCCAACCGCTACTCGTACTTTGCGCCGGCGCTGCAGGTGTCGAGCTAGACGTGAAATTCTGGAACTGGTAGTCAGCGTCTGGATGAGCGTGTAGTATGAGAACATTCTTACTGTGCCCAATGCGGCGTTATCGGGAGTGACCGGCACAGTCTCATCGGCGTACCGTCGAAGAAGGTTATAGCTAAGTGTGCCCATCCGATTGATGACGGACTCCTTCAGCTCATCGTCTTGGTCGGGGAAGAACTCCGACTTCACAACGGCGAGAGTCATGTTCAAGATGAAAAACGGTTTCGCCCCCTTGATGACCAGCATGACCTTGCCTTCCATGCAGTCGATGGTCCGTTCGACGAGGGTGAAGAGCGAGTCGGTAAAGGGAGAAAGGACATGTCTCGTCCTGGTCGAAGCTGGTTCCGGGCTTAGCGACAGTCCCACTACCAAGAAGTCATTGTAAAGAAAGGTACTCGTACTGGGACTTCTCTTTGCAGAGTAAATGTGCTGAAGAATTGACAGGCAAGCTTGCATTGTGCTGTCTGAAAAATTCCCCATACACATTCGCGGCGACATCTCGTGGAGATCTAACTGCCGGGAGACAAGGAGAATTGCCACATCAAGGCGTGCACGCGATGATGGTTCGAAGAGCGGGTCGTCGTGGGCTTCGACGGCAAAGGGGGTATGGAGGGCAAGCAGAGCTTGATCCAGCTTGGTCTCCAGCACGGCTTTGCAGAATATCGATTTTGCGTTGGCTACTGTGCTGTCAGATGCTGTTGGCCATGAAGGAAGACTCGACTGAAATCGTCTGAGTTCCCAATCGAGTCGTTGGATATCCACGTAGGAACAGGATATTACGGGGGAGTTCATCAGGGCGCAGATCTTCAACCGCAATGGCAGAGACTGCGCGAGGACGCACTGGTATGTTGTGTCTGTGAGCTCGTGAAGAGGCTGGGAACGCGGAAGCTCGGCGATGCCCTCGGAGATCGCATCGTCATTGATGTTCAACGGTGGTAAGGTATCGAAATCAGAGGGCCGCAGAGTCGGGGGCATGCCGCGATCTAGTGCAACCTGCACATCCAGCTCAACGATTGTTGCCCAGATCCTCCGCCGCATCTCCTTGTTGAATGGCGAAATCTTGACCATGCGATCGGGATCTCGGTGGTAGCCAGCCAACATCGCCAGTTTCACAATCGTCCCCGTTGCCAGCCACGCCTTGCTTCGATTGAGGCCCTGATGGTTCTTCGCAATTACCAGGAGACAGTGGAGCTGAAGAACAGTCAAGTCCGGCCGTTTAATTTTGGCATTCTCCAGCCATTTGTCCGCATATCGGATCCAGTCGACAACCCGAGAGTGTGGCACGACGGTTTGTTGTGCTGTTTGTGGGAGTCGTTCTGCCTCCAGGAATCCGACAGAGGAAGCCAGGATCAACAGTAACTGCGCGACAAAGGCCGCCGAAACCATGTCCGGGGTGTCGATGTGAGCCCACATCTCGGACAGTTGTCGCTGAAACGAGGGAATGTGGATCACCCGAAGGGTCGATTCGATATACGTGATGTAGATCTCTACTAACTCCTCAACGAGAGCTTTCGACGGAAGCAGCGATATCAGGGTCGCGGTGTCCGGAGCCGGTATTGGCTCCTTCATTTTCATCTTATGGCTCCCCCGTTTGGCAAATTCCACATTGCGGCGGATGTGGAGGACTGCCGTGTCGGAAGACTTGAGCTCATCGATCAGAAGCTTCAATTTTGGGAACTGCCATAATATCAGAGCCTGCTAGAATGTCTCCGTTGACGACATCGATTACCTGCATCATCAGATTGGCCACGATGCCGCCGCCATTGAATCGGGTCCTCGTCTCCTTTCCCCGAATGAGAACGCGGTTCGGCATATCTAGCTGCTGGGACGGCGACGCAGGCGAGTGATTTCTCGGTATAGAATAGTATTGCGTGGGTTCCTCTTGGTGTTGACACTGAGACCGATCACTCTGCCCACACGCCTGCCCACAGGTCTGCTGTGTACATGGGCGATTCAACACGGTATCCAGGTACCGTTCCCTGGAGGAGCTGCCCTCGGCCGGACCTTTCCTGGTCGCCGGCTGACTCTGGATTGCAGCCCCCGTCGCCATCGACCGCGGCTGCGAAGAACTAGCTGCACTGGCCGCAACCACCGGCACGGACTGCTGTTGCTGGCTAGTCCGGCTCGTACTGGACCGGGGTCTCAACTCCAAAGGCGGCGGCGTGACGGTCTTGGGCTCTTGCCAGAGGAAGCGGTTCTCGTAGGTACATTGCTCCGGGTTCCTACTCTTAGCGCATCTCCCACACGTTGGATACTCGCGATCGCATTTCAGTTTTCTCATGCGACAGAGGTTACAGGACACGGTCCGTCTGCAGCGCTTCCGGGGCCGCGGGGGTTCTGCGGAGTTGAGTCGGCCCTCTGTCGCCATTCTATACGGCCCTGAGATTCAGGGTCCCTTCGGAATAATGCAGCTGCTTTTTTTTTTTTTTTATTGTCCGAGTATTAAAACAATCCGATCCCGTCCGTTTCCCAAGTCAATAAGTAATAATGTGTTGCCTGTGGTGCCTGAATTTGGTGCCTGCAGAGGTTCTACAGAGCTGAGGAGGGTTTCCCAAGAGAGCAGTGACGGCCGAGTGATCTTATCAATCTCGGATCATCGAAATTGAGTGGAGACGCTACTAACAACACTATCCTACTTTGGGTCTAATGTAAGGTTTGTGATTGGCTGTCTATGTTAGGAATGCGGATACTCGGAATTAAGAATGGCCGCAATTCGGACTTCGGACGAAAGCGGTCATCTTTAAATAAAAGAGCTTCAACTGAGCTTGAAATTGCACCTGGAACTGGGCAATTAATGAGGTACTAAAAGTGTTTATCATTGAGCATTGGGCAAAAGATAAGATGTTGAAATCGGTGCTCTCGTTCTTCGGGCACGCCAAAGAAGAATACATTTTCCCTACCGTTGATCCCGCCGAAGATGGGCCAGACTGCAAGAAGGACTGCGCCGACTGTACGGTGCAGTACCCAGCAAGATTCAACGTGGAGACAACACGCAAACTCTATGGCCACATCAAGCCGTTTGCGACCCATGTCCTGGTTGCGACAGGCAAGTCAGACTGGAAAGAAAAGGTCGAACGAGAAAAGGGGAGCTTGATGGAGGCCTTGCATGACACGCCGGTCAAAGCTCGCGAAGGGGTAGGTACAAGAAGATTCATAT
Organism: Thermomyces dupontii; assembly: GCF_041956625.1. Lineage (NCBI taxonomy): Eukaryota > Fungi > Ascomycota > Eurotiomycetes > Eurotiales > Trichocomaceae > Thermomyces > Thermomyces dupontii. The sequence goes on along the minus strand of NW_027192309.1, from coordinate 140,439 downwards.
CAACTTTTGACAAGACAAGTAATAATCACTAATAAGTGGGAGCTAGCGCCTGATGGTTTCTGCATCGAACCTAACACCACCAGAAGGCTCGAGTGAAAGAAATGAAACCTCCGTTCTTCTCTTGCCGTCCTTCACATTCGTTGACCACGTTACAACCAACGATATCCCGGAGCTGGTCTCCCGTTTCATTGACGGCGAGGAACCAAAGGAAGCCAACCCATCCTCACGGTTGACATCCCGACCGTGCGTACATGACTACGTCGTCCTGCTCTGCTCGCACAAGCGGCGGGATGCCCGGTGTGGGATCTCCGCGCCGTTGATTAAAAAGGAGTTTGAGCGCCACTTGAGACCGACGGGTCTGTACCGCGATGCGGATGATGAACGGCCCGGCGGGGTCGGTATCTATTTTGTCTCACATGTCGGCGGACACAAGTTCGCGGCTAATGTGCTGATTTACCGCAAGAAGGATGGGCAGTTGATTTGGCTGGCCCGTGTGCGACCAGAGCACTGCGAGGGTATTGTCAAGTACACGATTCTGCAGGGAAAAGTGGTGCATCCGGAGTTTCAATTGAGGGGAGGGTTTGATCGATCGAAAGGGTTGACGAGTTGGTAAAGGGCACAGAGTATCGTATTATGTCATGAGTTACCCATTAAGCGTACAGTAATAATTCAAACCACTGAATGGAATCCATCGACGGGAGCAATTGAAGTGGTTGTTTTTTCTGCACATCAGTTTCCTTCTCATAGGAGGTAAGACCGTCAACAAGAACGCCTCAACCTGCGGCCCATTGCTCAACCTTGCGCCTCTGATCCTCGATTATACCCAACCCGCAGCCCGTTGATCACGTCGTCCATTCATAATCATACACTCCTGGTTACATGTCCCATTGTCCACTTAAACCTGCGACATACCAGGACGACGTGGAGCTGGCCGGGATCGGAGGTTGGTGCTCGACCGACTCCTCAAAACTGAAAGGACCAGCGACGCCATGAAGGCCGCCCACAGGAACCAGAGGAAAGCCGTCGACGCCTGAGCCTCGCGGCACCGTTGCTCTCGATGCCAAATGGAGCGGTTGGTGACCTCATTACTCGCGAGGTATCTCTGAACGGGGTCAGCCATACATACATCGATATCTTTCTTATCTTTTACGTGAAAGTCGTACCGAATTGCTGCAGCTGTGTACTTCCAGCCGCGCAGCGAGAGCAATACCCGCTGTCAAAGTGAAAATCGCATTGAGCAGGTCAACCACCACCATGATCAGCGGATGACCAGCGAAGGAATCACTCCAGGTGGCTGGAATTAGATAAAGTAACGAAAGAAGTGAAAAGGCCGCAGTGAACATCGTGTAGTTGACGCTGGCCGGGCCGCTGACATCCTGCATGGCAATGACATGGCCGATCAAACCGATGAGGATGAGAGTGAAGACGAACTGGACACCTCGAAGGGTCAGACTGCCTATCGGGGCCATGATGAAATGAAGTTGTAGAAGCTTTGCTGGATGTTTTTTCTTTACGAGACTGGTACTTTTGTAGACAGCTTCCGACCGGCAACTGGATCAATGATCGATGGCGACTCAAGACTTCCGTGGCCATCCCTACTATATATGATCGCGGGAGATGGCGGAGGGTGGTTACGTCATGCATAGGTGTGTCTTCCTTGCTCATTGCTTGCTCTGCTGATGTAAGGCCCGTCAGGTTGAAGCTTCCATGGACGATCATCATTGGGCACGGAAGAAAGCTTCTTCTGGCATTTGCACTGTACTCGAAGCATTCAGACTACTATTCAACAGCAGCGAGAGCGTTGTCCTATCTCCTCCATCGAACTGGCTATGACGTACTCGCACTTGAGTCCTACCTACTACATATGGGCGGGTAGTTGAACATCGAACTCGGAGACGAGACGATGGAACGAAGCTCGTACTCATTAGGCTAGCCATGTTTATGAAAGCACGCCGTTATGTATTGCTTAATGAAGTTCGAGATAGCCAAGTATGCATAGGCCCCGCCATATGCAGCCACCGGAATGGACAATTCCTCGATACCGACAGTAATTACTGTACTTACTCTGTTCACTAAGAAGCGGGTGGCTTGCCGTTAGATGCAGATCATTCCGAGCGTTCTAGGCTTTTGGCCCAACACGGTGTGTCCCCTTTGCCATGCAACCCACCCAACACGCATGAATTCTGTTTGGGGTTGCAAGCTTCGATCGCTGCAGACCTGGGTTCATGAATGCACGAGAAAAAAAAAAGGACAGGGCGCGACTCGAACCCTCGATCTTCCCCGACCGGGCCCGCGAAAATCCCCGAGCGGAAGTGCGGATCAAGCCAAAGTGGAAACCTTCAAAATCACCGTTGATTGGTTGTTTGTCCGACACTGGCAGGTCGGGAACCTGCATTTGGTTTAGCGTTGCCAGGCCTCACTCCTGTCGGGGACCTGATTAGGAAAGCCGTGCATTTCTCGACTGTCCAATCAGGATGCATCGTCCCTAATCCGCGGGGCAGAAGACAGATCGAAACTTGAAACCCCAAATGGAAGTTCTGATCGACTGGAGGGTTCAAGCAACAGAGCATGAGCTCCTTGTTTTCATCGTCGACAATTTGATCTCGAGGTTCACACTTGGATCGGACATTCCCTGAAAAAGACCACTTCTGGGTAACGAAGTTCGTTTTCTGGACGTCGTTTCTACCATGCAGCATCAATCCCCATCGACAAGCCAAATACTATATCTAGATCCCAAGGAAATGGCTGATCTAGAGTCCTTCAATGATGTGGATTTGTTCAACCGTTCCGACATGGACGATCTCAACGGTTTTAACAGCCAAGAGATTGACGGCGGCATGATTGGGATGTCTGCCTTAGATTGCGCCAACCCGAGTCTCGACCTACCAGACATGCAATGGTCAATGGTTGATGACGCATCCCCATTCCAGCCCTCTCAAGCTCCGTCGACGATGAACAATGACTTCTTTTCCGTGACCCCCGACGCGTTTTCTGATTTGGTTCATGACTGGGCTGAGGCAGATAAGCGTGCTCGACCCTTGAAACAGAAGCGACGAGACGCCGCAATTGACCTGCACTTGCAGCGTCTCAACCTGGCATACTACGGGAGCGGCATATTCGATGCCAGCCCCCACGACGATGGAGTCTCGTCCACAACATACTACACCCCCAATTCATCCCTGGACGGGGTGTCTTCGCTCTCTCGGACGGCCAGCACCAGTTCCGTCTCACCCCCGGCGCGCTCATCAGCGGAATCCACGAGCCGACCTTCGCACCCGCCTGGAGGAGGTGTGGAGATGATTCTCGACCTGAATATGAACGCGGCAACCAAGCTGCCGAGAAAGCAGAAGAAGCGAACTCCGGCCCAAATTGAGGATTACAGAACCGTCCGACGGAATGGTGCTTGTGCAAAACACAAGCAGCAGCACAAGAAGGTAGCAACTGACGAAGCACATGCTCCTGCGCAGTGACGTGCTTACTTTGGACAGTGTAATTGCCACGGCAAGACCGCCAGCGAGACCGTTAAGTCGGCCATTAAGAAAACCATCACTTCCAAGCGCATTCCTTGCACTGAAGGACAAGGACAGAAGAAGCTCGCGGTGAGTGACGAAGAACATCAAGTGTGCATGTAATGATGCTAATTGGCCTAGTGCAATCGCCGTGACCATACTGCCAGCGAGCCCGTTAAAGCGGCCAGCAAGAAAACTACTTCCAAGCCTGCTGCTCCTATACCTCAACCAAACCCGCCGCCCATGCAGCTACTCGATCCACTTGTCGTGCCCCCGGAGACGACGCCAGCCGTTGGCGAGTTTTTCATGCCTTTGGAAGATCTCTTTGGAGCAGACTCCTTTTCGTTTGGCGCGACTCATTCGTCTCTCGATGCGTACCTTCCTCAATCACAGTCTGCATCGTACCTTCCCGCAGCGAGCACGGTCATGCCAAGACCCCAGCAGCTTCATCATTTGCATGTTGGGCGAGCAGCAGTACCTGCACAGAGGGTACCCCAGCCCTCACCGAATTGGCACGAATCATGGGCCTCTGCTTCGAATCTCACTCAGGCTCTACCGAATGAGACTTCCGTTGGCCCCTGTGCCACTGTCTTGTCAGACGGCAGACTGGCGACGAGGACAGGACCACTCGGCCAGAATTCTGCCGCGGCACCACGCGCACAACAAGCCCACGGTGCCTCGATTACTGCAGAATGCAATCCAGTCAGCTATACTCTCTGCCCCATGCAGGCAGAACAACAGCTTCTACACAGTAAATCGATGGCGAATCTATCTCCGGGTGCTGTGCAGGCCGTGGTGGTACCTGAGCCGACTGAGCAGACAAGCCAGACGCTTTCTACTGCCATCCGGGCAACAATAGCCGCCATCATCCACATGGCGGTCCTCGCTTGGTGTTGCTGTTTGTGGATGGCCACTGCGATGCAATCATTTGGACTCAATTGCCTGGCTCAGGTATGGATCTCAACACCGTTTTACGAAGTACTGCTCTGATCCTGACCTTCTCTTCAGATTCCATGCGTCCTTCGTAGAAGGCGCGTGCTGATCGTCCGGCCGCCGGTCGTCCTGGGCCTGTCGTGATTGGGCGGGAGCATTCGGTATCTATTATTGAGCGATTGCAGAGCATTCAACTGAGATTGAGAAGCGGAATCCAAATCCGGTGCATCCGGCAGTTCCTGTGTACATTACAATTACAATCATGATGAGTTTAGACAATTTACAGTTACTGTACCTTGACAGCTTGGAGCGTCGTAAAGGGGAGTTGTCGGTTGCAACGTTATTTTCGATGAAATGTCCAAAGCGGAGAAAGTGGACTGCCGAAAGTCGGCTAAAACGCGGCCTGGGGCTACATTGATGAATTCGGCAAGATGCGAGTAAGTACGAGTACAAGTACTCCGTACCTTGCACAACTAGCTAGGCCCAATGTAGGAACGATCTTCCCACACGTGCTTCCATCCAGCCCTTCTCCGCCGTCGTCAGTCGTCCAGGCCAACTGGCGAACTACTGCCGACGTGAACATCTTTGCCTCTTTGATTCTGAAAGAATTCCTCGAAGACAATCGATGTATTTCGTAACTATTCTTGATTGTTTCGTAGTTCTGTGAAGATGATTGGCAAGGGACAAGAACGGGCAAAAACAGCCCAGACTCCAATTGTCTTCGAGCTTCTTGTTGGTTCGTCGACCCCCTGGACGATCAACGGGGATGGACGGATCGTCAACATGCAAAAGTCCAGCGTTTCAAAGCGAACAGTAAACATTTCGCGGTATTTCCTCCACTCGACCGCCACGCTAAGTAGTTTATTAAGTTACTGTCCTCCCGAGCATCGATAAATTAACTGTCGAAAACTGCTGGACAGATAACCAGCCGGATAGGCCTATCCGATCTCACGGGGACATGCTTTGTCTTGAATTCAGGGCTCCCGCATCTCCCTGATCTGTTCGATACATAAAGGCATACATAAATCCTTCGATCGAGATCATTGTCTGTCAGAGATTCTGGCACATCCTTGATCCTGTGATCAAGCCCCGGTTCCCCAGATCCTGCGAGTCGCATAGGGAAATACATACCGCCATGCGGCTCCTAACCCTTGCTACTTGGGCCTTTGCAGCCATCGGCGCAGTCGCCGGTGCGGCAACCACGCCGTCGACGGAAGGCATTGAGGCCTTGGTTAAACGCCGACTGCCTCAACATGCGGATTTCTTCGAGTTCAAGATTATCGACGCCAAAAAGCCCGGCGAACAGGACCGCTACACGGTGTCCCCGGCGGGGGACAAGGTCCGGGTGGAGGGAAATTCCTTGAGTGCTCTGGCGACGGGGTATGATCACCCACGTTCAGCGCACTGTAGTAACATCGATTCTACGCGGACAGTGCTAATTGTGTAGTCTTCATCGGTACTTCGTTGACGTCGCGAACGTGGATATTTTCTGGTATATTGGGAGTCGCCTTGACCAGGCTCCGAATCCACTGCCGAAACCGGAGGCGCCGTTCAAGGGGGAGAGCGTGGTGCCGTACCGGTATCACTTCAATACAGGTAAGTGTCTCGACTGTTGTCGCCGCCGGAGCTAGACTGAGATGTCCAAGTGACTACCTCCTATACGACGGCCTTCTGGTCTTGGGAAGACTGGGAGTTGCAGCTTGATTGGATGGCACTGCGAGGCATTAACCTTCCGTTGGCATGGGTCGGCGTGGAAAAGATCCTCATTGACGTCTTCCGCGAGGTTGGTTTCACGGACGAGGAGATTCTGAGCTTCATCAGCGGGCCGGCGTTCCTGGCCTGGAATCACATGGGAAACATCCAGGGCTCCTGGGGCGGCGACATGCCCCTGGAATGGGTCGATGCGCAGTTCGAGCTGCAGAAGAAGATTGTGCGTCGCATGGTCGAGCTGGGCATGACGCCCATCCTGCCTGCCTTCACGGGCTTCGTCCCCCGTGCGATCACTCGACTCTTCCCGGACGCGACCGTCGTCAACGGGTCCCAGTGGAACGACTTCCCGCCAGAGTACACCAACGTGACGTTCTTGTACCCGACCGACGAGCGATTTGTCGAACTGCAGCAGAGATTTATCCAGAAGCAGTTCGAGGCCTACGGCAATGTAACGCATTATTATGCCCTGGATCAGTTCAACGAGAATGACCCGTTTTCGGGTGACCTCGACGATCTGAAGAGCATCAGCAAGGAAACCTGGGATTCACTCAAGAAGAGCGACCCTGCCGCTGTCTGGGTCCTCCAGGGATGGTTGTTCCACAGCAATAGAGACTTTTGGTCGAACGAGCGAATCGAGTTGTATCTCTCCGGGGTCCCTGACTCCGACATGATAGTCTTGGATCTGTTCTCCGAGTCGCAGCCGCAGTGGCAGCGCACGGAATCGTACTTTGGGAAGCCATGGATCTGGTGCCAGCTGCATAACTTTGGCGGTAACATGGGCTTGTATGGACAGATCCTGAACCTGACAATCAACCCGGTCGAGGCAGTTCACGAGTCGGACTCCCTGGTGGGATTTGGTCTTACGATGGAGGGTCAGGAAGGAAATGAGATTGTCTATGATCTGCTCCTCGACCAGGCATGGAGCGATACGCCCATCGATACGTGGTACTACTTCCGCCATTGGGTGACGACACGATACGCCGGCACCGAATTCATTCCCTACGAACTCTACCAGGCCTGGGACATTCTGCGGACGACGGTTTACAATAACACGAACCTGACCTCACACGCGGTGACCAAGTCCATTTTCGAATTGGTTCCCAGGACCTCCGGGCTCGTGAATCGCACGGGCCATCATCCGACAACCATTAACTACGATCAGGCTGACCTCGTTCAAGCCTGGTCGAACTTCTTCGCCGCTGTTGACCGTGAACCGGCTCTCTGGGAGAACCCGGCCTTCAACTACGACCTCGTGGATATCACGCGTCAGGTGCTATCGAACGCATTCGTTCCGGAGTACGAATCCCTGATCAAGATCTATCAGGACACCGCCAAATCCAAGCCCAGAGATCGGAAACGTAAGCTGAAAGCGGCCGGCGAGCGCCTCACCTCGCTGCTGACGGCTCTGGACGCCGTCCTGTCGACGAACCCCCATTTCCGTCTGGCGACCTGGATCCGCGCTGCGCGAGCTACCGCGCCTGCGTCGTCTTCTGCCAAGGTTGCTGATTTCCTCGAGTACGAGGCCCGGAACCAGATCACGCTCTGGGGCCCCACGGGACAGATCTCGGACTACTCTTCTCGGGCCTGGTCCGGCCTCGTGTCGTCGTACTACATCCCGCGCTGGCAAAAGTTTGTGAATTACCTGATTGCCACGGAGCCGGACAAGTACAACCAGTCGCAGTTTGAGGAGGATTTGCTGAGGTGGGAAATTAAGTGGCAGAAGCAGAAGTTGATGAAGGCTGAGGAGGAAAAGGATACGAAGACGGTGCTGGAGGAGGTTTTGAAGACTCATGGCAAGATCTTCGGCCAGTGATGTCTTCTGATGAGAGATTAGAGTTTAGAGTTGCTCTTCGTGTAAATACCTTTGGAAATTTGGTACGGCTTTTCTATTGCTCAGGGCGACTTCCGACCTCTGTGTAGAGCTATGATTCTCTGGGAATGTATCCTCTGTCGTGTATTCTAGGCAATGGACTAGGTACGTATCTCCTAACACAGACGTCGCTGTTTATTCAACATCTCTATCCGTTATTCTCTACGGAGTACTGGTTACAAGTTTATGAATAGATAGTATTCTCCCCAGAACATAGCACTAGCTGTTGACAAGTCATGAAGGCGGAAAACAAAACAAAACTGGCAAAACTGTTTTATTTTTGGCAGGTATGGCACATATGATGAGTACATAAAGAAACAAGACAAGTGGTCCTGACAAACGAAACCTAGTTCTGGTGCTTAATTCCGCTCTATTGTCCAATATAAGGGGTTGGGAGTGACCCCTACCTATTTACTAGGCAAAAGTAACATACAATGGACAAAGGAACAACAGGCAACATTAGACAAAAGATAGATACTTAAAGAATGTGTACAATTCTATCAAACATTCAACAAAATTAAAAATCTGCGTTTCTCGCTCCATTTGTGCTTGCTTTACCCGATAGAACTGTGAGCTTGCAGAGTGGTTCTCATTCTGCCTAGCTTCCACTTCCTTGAAGGTACCTGCTCCTGCGCCGACTTCCTCGTATGCCTCTCAATGTTTACTCGCCAATTTGTCCGCCTCACCTCCTACCACATTGCTGTGTGCCTTTGACGGCTTGATTGGTTCAGAATCACTGTACCTAGGGCACACCAGGTCATGTGATCATTTAAACAATCACAAGTCACTTAAGAGGTAGCCTAGTCCAGCTCTCTATGCCTCCAACCGCTTTCGTTCTTTCACAACCTTAGACCCTGCCATGCCACACCAATGGCGAGCCAGCAGCATCATAGTATGCTGCTCATCCGCCCCAAAAAGCGACACTCCAGCCCGACGCGCCTCCAGGCACCCCGACGCGTCCCAACTGTCAGGTGCGCGCCTCCTTCCGGGGTGTCGTCATGCGTATGGAGGAATCCTCATGTGCTTTCTATCGGCCTCTTCATCTTCATGTATACCATGACACGATCGTCGATTGCTTTAAACTGCCACGTTCCAGTGTGACACCAACACCCGGACGGGCAGTGCCAAACACTCCAGCCCATCAACCCCTCAGGGTCCTGGTGTTTGACCCTCTGAAATCCACTTTCATGGCTCCGCCCCCGCCAACAAAGGGGAAACACTCGTCCGACCTCATCGAGGGCGCACGAAGAGCAAGCCAGAAAACATTCTCGAGCTGGCCAACTTCATAGACCAGCTGGAGGAAGCAATGGCAAAGATGGAAAAAGGAAGATCAGACCGGGGCACAGCTCCTGGCAAAGAGAATCATAACAGTCCGCGGTGAAAAACTACATCAAAGAAGGCCCAACACCCCGGACAACACGACATGGTACATTGAAGAGACTGACCACGGAGAGGCAGAGTCGGTTCCAGAGGAAGCGCACGTGCAAATGGAAAACATTCGAGCGATCTGCTGCTCTTTCGATGCAGACAATACTATTCTCACCATGGCCGGAAACCGGGCCCTTCTGAGTCCTGGCGTAAAGGTCCCTATAGCGGGCCCGGGACCACGAACCAACGCGGCATCAAACGGGACAAGTCGCGGATCTCCGTCGTCGTTTGTTACCTGCAATTGCTGTTCTCTTCCAGGAACAGAACCCAAGAGGCGATGCAGCAGTCTCGAATCAGACATCGTCGCCCTACGTGAAGATCAGGAGATCCCATGCGCCTAGGCGAATGACAAAGGCCTCGAAATGACGAACCTTGCCGGTACTAGCGACGCACACACAAGACAAAGGCATATCGCCCATTGAGATTGACATTGTGAATTGCACAATTATGAGCCCGGGTCCGCTCTGAACGCCTTCTGAACATCGGGTTCGAATTACACAAACCGTGAGCGTTGTCACCGCCAGCTTTGCCGGTCTCATTTCTTGAGCTCGATCCTATCTTTTATCCCGCGGTCGCTTAAGCGCATTACCACAACCCGATACCGACGACAGCCCCAATCCAAAATGACCGACAACTGTGAAGCTCACCGGCCCCAACAACTGGAAGGTCTGGAATGAATGCTTTATCGCTGAAGCGAAACAGAGGATGTTTGGCACCTCATTAATCCTCATAGTCCGACTCGAGGCCGCTCCCGTGGAACCTGATCTGCGGGACTACCCACTCCGACCTCGCCCCACAAGAACGCATTCTCGTCCGGAATGGGATCTTCATCTTCTACGTTGACGATATCGTGGTGGCGTACAAGAAGGATGAACATCGAGAACCGCTCAGAACCATTATCTCCAACTGCGGAAATGGTACGAGTTAACTGGCGGAAACGAGCTGCACTGATTTCTCGGCGTCCAAGTCCTCCGCGATCGTCAAAACGGCAAATCTGGGTTTCACAAGCGTCACATATTGACAAGATGTCCCAGTTAGCCGAGATCACGACGCAAACAGAAACGCCAATGTTGAAAAAGGAGTTGCTGCCTTTCGAAGGAGAGGCAACGAAGGAAAACATTAGATTGTACCAGCGGAAGATTGGACCTCTAAGTACTCTATGCTGCTGTCATGACACGGCCGGATATTGCTTTCGCGGCTTCGCGACTCTGACCCTTGGGCTGCGTCACGTGACCATGGCTACCTACTAGGTAGTAGCTTCCCCTGCCCAAATGACGCAGACATTCGTGCTTAACAGGTTACGGCCCGGGGTGCTCTAAGCGAGCAAAAATTTTGAAGAACACTGGCCGAAGAGACCTCCTAAATAACTTGAATGCCAGGAACGTCCCAGACGACGATTTCCGGCCGAACACTCCGTCCTAGACACCCAAGGACTGGTCGATTTGTCCGCGCGAACCCAGACGCAGGACAACAGCAAACCCTTGACCGCGAGGAGACCCCTGAGATGGTCAAGAACGACCGAGACTTGAGCTACCCACAAGAATCCAGAGAGATTGAGATGGGAGACGAACAACCTACCGCCGGTCCCTCCGGCAGCAGGCTCATCACCTTAACTGAGGATCAATTTCAACTCCTACTCGCACAATTACAGAACGCGGCTACCCCACGAACAACGCATACCACTCCCCTTGCACCGCAGGACATCTCTACCCACACATTGGTCAAGGACCGGGTTGACTCCCTGCGCAAGCCCCTGAAAGCAAGTTTCGGGGAGCGCGCACCATTCACGTTCAACGGCCGCAATTTCATGGCCTGGCGAGCCGTGATTCTGAAAGATACACGACACATCGAAGCAGACAGAATTCTGACGGAAACTTAACTGCAACCACCCGAGCCAGACGACCCGAGCTCGGAGACCGAGTTCCAAGCCGAGCTCCGACGCCAGAAATGGCACTTGTTGAATGAAACCCTCTACAACCTTATCTACCACTCAATTTCGGCAAGCATTCACCGAACACTAACCCTCGAGGGCCGCTACGCTGCACGGGTTTGGAACGAGCTCAACTCCGCGTACGCCATCTCCCGCGTGCAAGAGCGAATGCAAATAATTGCGGAACTCGCCTCACTGCGAGTGAAAGACAACGACTATCATACATACCAACGCCTCTTCAAAGAAAACGGTCCCGATTCTGAGAGCTTGTTGAATCAACAGAGGACATCTTACACGACTTCCTCATCCTCGGCCTGGGAAACACCAAGCTGCCTTCATTAGGAGCAATGCAAACTTGACGAGCTCTATTCCACCGGACAAGGACCCATCCAAAACCTGAATATCGACGAGTTGATGACGCAACTCACAACCCGAGCACACAAGCGTCCAAGTCTCGAATACACCTAAACCAGTTGCAAACCCTGCAACGGCCAACAAGCGGAATGACCCTGACACGTAAATGTTAAATGAACGCCATTGCACAAGATGTGACAAAGACGGCCACACGATTGACAATTGCTGGGTCGATAAGCCCCACCTACGACCCAAGAACAGGCAGAAGATAACCAAGCGGCAAAACAAAAACTCATCACCCGCAAACGACATTGCCAACCTCATGACATCCCAACCTACCGTGGACGATTCAATGGCCGCAGGCGCCCTTGCAGCAAGCGCCCTCACCACCACGACGGACTCGCGTTGGCTCTTCCATACCTGCGCCTCGTTCCACATGACGAGCAACCGGAACGTCTTTGCGACACTCAAACCGACCAAGTCAAAGACGCTGCTCGACACCGCACTGGGCACGAAGGCCCCGGTCAACGGCATTAGAACAGTCATCCCCCACCTAGAGGGGGGGACAGTGGAAATCCCGGAAGTCAGGTATATCCCTGGTCTTTCTTGCAACCTACTCTCCTTCAGCATGTTGGAGGACCAAGGCTTCCAGATCTCTACGCGGAAGACGTCACCCATTTCCTTCCAAATCCAATCCCCGGACGGCGAAATGTTCCACGCCTGCCGGACGGACAACGGTAATGTGTACGAAATCATGGGGTGGGAGGACTCTACCTTCCAAAAACCTCCTCTCATCCACCACGCATACGCCTGCACCGCAGAACAAGCCCCTAACATTGACCCTCGCGGCCCATAGCGACCGCAGAAAACACCGATACAACGCGACACCAAGCGAGCAATTGCGAAAACTCTTATAGAATGGCACCTCGATCAAGGCCACATCAACCCTACTGCGATCATAAGCCTCTCAAAGACCCCAACTCTGAAAATCGTCGTGTCCAATTCGAAATTCAGCAACCATTGCATCTAATCCGCAATAACACGAACATCTACCCGCATTCTCAGCCCAAGGCCCACTAGACCCTTGGAACGCGTACACATTGACCTGTTCGACGGAGGACGAACACTCGACGACCTGAGCGATCACCCACTTGAGTCGCGACATGGGACCAAAACGGCCTACTCATCACGGACGACGCCACCCGTTACAGGAGGATATACTTCCTCAAAACGAAGGATCAAGCCCCGACCGCCTTCAATCACTGGGTATCATTCATGAACCCGGGATACACCGCGCCAGCGTATCTCCGAAGTGATGTTGACCCCGTCATCTCCGTCATCAAGGGCAGCCTTATGCAAGATCTCTGGCTATAAGAGGGCACCAAATGGGAACCGATCACACCAGATTCGCCCCACCAAGATGGTGTCTCAGAACGCGGAATCCGTACGATCATCACCCAGGGCTCGAAGCGCAATGATCGCCTCCAAACTACCCAAAAAGTTCTGGTCGAACATTGTTCAAACCGTCGTGAGCATAACTAACCGGACACCTACCCGCGTCATCCTCTACAACTCAGTGAAGTGGCCCAAGGAGCTCAAGAGCCCCTACAATACCCCATACTCCGCTTTCACAGGAGCACCACCGCAAGTCTTCCATTCTGGATCGGATGTCTATGTGCACCGGCATGGCTCCGTCAAACCGACCGACAAACTCGACGCTCGAGGAAAGCCGTACAAGCTTATCGGCTTCACTGGCATCCGAATATACCGGGTCTGGCATCCTGAGTCCAACAAGATCATCTCCACCACCGATATCCGCTTCCCACCCAAATCGGAATCCACCGCGGAGAAGCAGAAGACGAAGTCAGTCCAGATGGCTGACCCTACAGAGACATGCATAAAAGTTGAACCGCAACTGCTACCAGATGGCGATGTCCCTATCCGCGGCCTTGACGACTCCCAACTTCTTCGACCGGCCAAATCCTTCGCCCTCGTCGCACGTAACCCGTACGCATGCATCAAGGGTCTACCAACATCATATAAGGACGCAGTCAACCGAACCGGCGATGAAGGCAAATGGTGGCTAAAGTCCATGCAGCGAGGAAATGGTGGCCAACGGACTGACCAAACCGCTACCTATGCCAGAATTTTGCAACCTCGTCGCAATTCTGGGATTCAAGGGCAAAGTGGAGGAAGCACAGGACATGTAAATCGACGCCAGTAACACCAAGTCCCGTGCCAGCAGCCTGAGGTTGAAGGCCCTCCCAGCCCATCCACCAGTAGTAGTACGGGCTGTGTCACATGACTTAGGTTGGTAGAAACTAGCTTCCCCCGCCCGAATGACGCAGACATTCGTGCGTTCAACATCTTCTGCCTCACAAGCCCGGCCCGCTGGAATGCCGGACTACTCTAGGACCATTTGGAGGACGACTTCCTGAGCCTGGGGAGTCCTCCCCGAGCCAGTTGCTGGCAACGCTTATCCGAATTGTGCTTGAATTTTACGTCGAGCATGAGCCTTTTCTCCAAGCAGACTCGTAATCCCACGACTAACAAGCACCTGTCGACTCTACCAAGGAGATGGGAGATTGGGGAGGAAAAAGAGCGGAGGGAGAAGAGCCTCCTCCTGATTCGTGCGAGTATTCTCCATATTACATAGTTACGTCTAGGTTACTCGGAGTTAGCCGAGTTGTGCCCCGCTTCGAGGGGTTCACACCACACCCAAGCCGTCTGTGAGAGGGAGCACTTAGCAGTCAGGGAGGGAGACAACCGAGAACATGAACGGAGTATGTACATAGGTACATACGGTCATTACTGTGAGCAACAGGAACAGAGATTTGCTACTGTGCCTTCATTCCTCCTCAGTCAATTCAACACTGGAGGTGAGGGGGCTGTTCCAAGCACTCCAGCTTCTACATAATGCCTAGTGCTCAATCTCGCAGATTTCAAGAAGAGATGGGACGAAATTGTTAAAATAAAAAATGTCCAAAGAACGCATCACTTGGACCGGGGAATCACAATCACAGACCCATTTCCGCTATTCGACGGTCCTCGGCTACTTCCAGCAGTCTGCTCCCTCCCAGGATACTGATGGGAAAGATGTTGATCATGTACTTTGCACTCTTTGCGACCACGATTCTGGTATACCATATAAAACATATCAACTGATCCAAAGGTTACAAATAATAGGTGCAAAGCAACTTTGGACTGATAGATCGACCCTACGACACAGACGCCGAGTTCGATCCGACGGGGTCCAAGCCGCGATGGGTGCGGTTCCAGCACTGGGTTCGAGCGCTGAATGCGCGGGAGTCTCGGGGAAGTTCGCGGACAATGTACAAGGTTCTGTTTCTGGGAAGGCACGGTCAGGGCGAGCACAACGTTGCGGAGGCGTACTACGGGACTGACGCGTGGGATGTATGTATGTCTTGGAAGAGAGACACCAAAGGACAAGGGGTTGAGTTGATTATGGGACAGTGTTATTGGTCTCTCCGCGAAGGAAATGAGACAAGCACCTGGGCGGATGCTCGCTTAACCGAGACGGGACGGGCTCAAGCCCGCGCCGCGCACGAAGCCTGGCGGACCGAGATTGATCGTGGGATGCCGCTTGCCGAGTCGTTCTACGTCAGCCCGCTGAACCGGTGTCTCGAGACGGCGTGGATTACGTTCCATGAGTTGGTTTGGGATGCGTTTGCACCGGTTGTAATGGAGGTATTTTCCCTCGTGCATGACATCTGGGGATGGGGGCGTTGCTGAGGATGGGAATAGAATCTCCGTGAAACAATCGGGATTCACACCTGCGACCGCCGCAGCAGCCGCTCCGCCATTCGGGCGGAGTACCCATCATACCGGATTGAAGACGGCTTTGCCGAGGACGATCCCCTCTGGGATCCCGAGCTGCGGGAGTCGGACTCGGCGCGGGATGCGCGGCTCAAGCGTGCCCTCGACACCATCTTCAGTCAGGACCCGGCGGAGTTTATCTCGATGACGGCGCACTCCGGCGCGATTACCTCGATCCTCAGAGTAGTTGGGCATAGACCTTTCCGTCTGGCAACAGGGGCCGTGATCCCCGTGTTTGTCAAGGCGGAGGTTGTCCCTGGCCCGGAGCCGCCGAGGCAGATTGATCCGCCGACGCGCGTGCCGGAGTGTAAGAGTGATCCGTTGAAAGTGAGCGATGGGGAGGTGGTGGCGCGGGTTACGGAGGTCTCGAACTAAGAAGGTCAGTCGCAAGGGGCGAATCCTGCCATTTGCCTGCATAGACTTCTTTCAACGATGTACGGAAAGGAGAGGTCGAAACGGAATATTGGGAACGAACTCGTGGTTCATACGCGACGCTTCAGTTTCATAAAGATACCTCTAGTTTCGCGATGATGATCCGCGCGAACCTTGTACGTTCGCGACAACGGTTGAGACAGGCTCACTTTACGTTGGCGATTGGGGCTGTTTTCACATGGAGATGGTGGAGGGTAATCGCTCAGGTCTTGTGGTAGCCTGGAAGGTGATTGACATGAAGTCGGCCCATTTGCAAACGAGGCAAGTCGGAATGTATATCGTTTTTCGAAGTCCTGCCCTTTCGGTGACAGGCCGATTTTTGCAAAGCCCACCTATTGATACCAGCGCGAGCACTTGCCATGTTTGCACGGGCGAAGCACTCCACAATAATATTTATTCGAGTCCGACTCCATTTGGTGGTGCAAAGTGTGCCTGATTGTGGTCCGGACATTAGAGTTTGCTTGGACCTTCGCAGAAGACCATTCCACAGTCCAAAATCCTTTTCACACTCAGCGTCGCTCAATCCAACTGCAGGATAGATAGCATACGCAGAGATCAAGGCGAGTTCATTGGCCGCGGACTTCACGAGCACAACCTCGGGCGAAAGGAACGTCTAAGCTTGACAGCCATACAAAACCACTGATCAATACTTATATGCTCCCAGCGTGAAGCACCCAGCTCTTCAGATGTTGAGTGTTTGGCTGGCCATCTTCCGGAAATTCATTTACATGGGATCGCGCTCTGACGAGGTAGAAGTCTTTCACTCTCGTCAGTGCGCTATCCCATGTAAATGGATTTCCGAGAGAAGTTTCAGATGGCACCATTCGATACGAAGCCTCGGGAGTACATAATCGAAGGAATCTCGATTTTCGAACGTGAAGAAACAAGTACTAACCTAGGTAGGTGGGAAGACATGGCACCGATTGCTTCTATATTGTTCCGTCTGTGATTGAGTCACTGATTATTTACAGCATACCAGTCTCTCTACCATGCTGTATGACCTCCATCGATCACCAACTGTGCCCCGGTCATAAAACTACTGGCTTCACTCAGCAGAAACAGCGCGGCGCCACGAAACTCCTCCGGCCGTGCCAACCGGCCCAGCATGTTCTCCGACTCCCAGACGTCCTTACAACCCGGGTTCTGGGCAATGGTCTGCTCGACCATGGGCGTGATGATGTGTCCGGGGCACAGGCAATTGACGCGGATGCCACCGGCGCCTTCCTCGTTGACCTTGCCCCATTCCATGGCCAGGCTGCGGGTCAGCTGGATAACCGCCGCCTTTGACGAGTTGTACACGGGCGAGACCATGCCCTTGTTCGCAATGATGCCGCTCATGCTGGCCACCAGCAAGATAGCCCCCCGGCAGCGATATAGCATCATCTGCCGCGCGGCCGCCGTCGCGCACACAAAAACTCCCGTGTAGTTGATCGACGTGACCTCGTTGATGTCCTCGGTTGTGTGCTCAATCGCTTTGTCCACGTGGTTAACCCCCGCTGCGGCGATCAGCCCGTCTAGCCGCGAGTGCAGCGCTGCGATCTCCTTCATGCACATATCGATGTTGCGCTCGTCCCGCACGTCAATCTGTCGGTAGTGCAATGAGCCGCCATAATCGGATCGTGCGCGCTGCTTGGCGCGTAGAAATTCATCATCTGGGGTGGGTAGTCGGTCTAAACAGTGGACTATGGAATCGATAGGTAGGTATACTATCAGCCCGGGCAACGCGGTTTCAGGTGATAGTACTATGTATCTTGCTTACCCTCTGCACCCGCTTCGACCAATGCCTCCGCCATGGCTAGCCCTAGCCCTCGTGCGCCGCCCGTTACGGCATATACCCGGTTCTGTAGATCAAACTCCCGGAAGCGGCCGTGGACTTGTGTCTGCGGCTTGTCCGGGAGGGTTTCTTGGATCCGCGGACCGCCCATCTGCGTTCCGTTGGGCACCTTTCCGCCGGTCGTCGTCGACATGTTGGATTCTCTCTCGTTCTTTGCACGAGTATATCTGGAGTTTCTGGACAAGTTGATGTAACTAGCAATGCAAAGTGATAGTAGTACTAGTGTGTTGAATGTGTTACGCCGACTACATCAGACAGCACCGCCGTTATTTACGGAATATCGTTTGATATTAAAAGAAAAAAAAGGGTTGAAGTCGACGTCATGCCTTGACGGACTTGGTATCTCCTTGCTGATGGAGATGCGCTCATTTTCCTGGCATGTGCCTATGGAGAAGAGCGACGGCATCGATTGAACTCGATTCGTGCAGATTCCTACTCGGACCCTCCTTGACGCAATAAGCGTATAGTGCGGTCAGGGCACATGAACGGATTGCCTTGATGCAGTGTTCCCGAGTTCAACGTCACCCACTGTGAGATAGCCAATGATGGTCTATAAGCTATATATCCTTAAACTTGGCTTGACGGTCGTGGTGGAGATGGCCATTTTTTCAACGGTCACAGAGAGAAAATGACTAAGCAGGACGAGCAGAACACAAGAACAACCAACTCCAAATTGTTCAATGCTAATATACAGAATGAAACAAAAAAAAATAAAGTCTACCAGCTATAATACTGGTTCTGCCCATAAATCTTCCGGTCGGGAAGCTGTGTCCAGAGCTGCTGCTTGCGTTGCCGCAGCGCCTTGGCTTCCCGTTCCTGCCACTCGCGAATCAGCGTTCGCTCCTCCTTGAGGAGCACAGACAGGCCGGTGTGCGGAGGGCGCAGGACGTTGATCCGGCCCATGGCCCGGTGGTCGTAGTCGTAGTCGTACGGCCCACGGTTGACCCATGCCTGGGCGATGTAGATGGCGGTCGGCTCGCGGATGATCCGCTTGTCGCCGTTCTTGAGGATCACTGTCTGCGGTTTTGGCGGCGGCTGCGAGGGGTCGCGCTGGACATGACCCAAGCCCATGCCGTACTTGACGATGGCGACGTTCTTGGCGTGCTTGAGGTGCTCCAGCACGTCCTTGGCGACCTTCTTCTTGCTGAACTGCATCTGCAGGATCGCGTCGTCGATGTTCTTGCCCGCGATCTGCCGGGCCAGCGGCACGAGCTTCTTGACCGACGTCTTGAACCAGTGCGACTTGACGAGAGCTTCGCGCTCCGTGGCCATCAGCATCTCCCGCTTGCTCAGCCGCCCGCGCTTGCGCACCGCCCGCACGATCATCTTGCGCTCCCATCGTTTTCGTGCCTCGGGCCGCGGGTCGATGATGGGGGCCATGCGGTCCCGCACCCGCTGTTCGAGCGGCTCGACCTCGGCCGCTTCTGCGTCGGGGCGGCGCTCCTGCGCGGTCGCCGGGGTTGTTGTGGTCTCATCTGCGAAAATCGAGTCGGCGCTCAGCGTTCCCTCTCGCTGGACCGGTGCGGGCTTCGCCAGTTGCGGTTTCTTCTTCGGCTTCGACCCGCCGAGGAAGAAGTCTCGAATGGATGACAGTGCCGACCGACGCTGCTCCTTCGGGGGCTCCTCTGGTTTTTCTTCCGTCTCTTGCGCTCGGCGAATGGGAGTGTAGGAGATTGTCCGTCGGGCCACGACGGGCGTGGGCCGTGCTGCAGCCATTAGTAACACGTCCACCAAACTCACAGGGACCCATTGAGCACATACCGACCCGGACTATATGTCGACAAGGGTACACCGCACCCCGGGTGGCCATGGTGAGTGACCGATGCTGGCTGCTTTTCGTGCCGTTGTCCACTTGCTTTCTCTCTTTGAAAAACGCCGTCTTGGGGGGCTCCGACTGGGCAGGCGGTGAGCATAGTCACGTGATACAACGTGATATGATGCAAACAGTGCAAACCGGAAGAGCGGAAAGCCGGGGAAGTGAATACATACCTTAGTTAAGTGATGCGCGGATTCACCTGGTCATCATCGGTCATCACAGGAGACAAATCAGATGCGCAAAGGTCCCACGCTAACCGGATTGGGTAGGGCTGATGCGCGCAGCCGAGGATTTCCCAGGCCTTTTGGCTTTTGCAGTTTTTCTCGTGCTGGGAATGACGTTGATGGCCGGCGCCCATAGGTCAACTTGGCTCCCTGAAAATGCATTGATGATCCAGACTCCCTCGGGGCACTGCAGGGATGAAAGATTCACAACTGAAAAGGATCGCTCGCAGGAGTCTCGACTGGCCCATGAGTCCCCGGCAGTCCGCTCCGGGGTTCCGCTTGGTCGTTGCTTCTGCAAGGCTGTCAAAGGATACTGTACGAGGACTCGTATAGTACTCGAGGACACGCGGACGAGGAATTATATCTCGGATTCATTCCCGTAGAATCATCACAACGGAATCCCCGTATCCGTACTCCCAGTAACGTTATGTAGTAAAACGACGGATCATTGTCTTCCGCTCGATCCAGCAGCAATAATAATAATTCAGCGCATCGCTGGCTCTGGGACCCAGCACTCCTCCGGAGCCACACACCCCCCCAACGCAGAAACACTTGGTTTTTTTTTTTTTTCTTTTTTATTTCTTTTGTTTTATTTCTTTTTCCCTGCTGCATCAACTCTGCTCATCTTCTTTGTTGGCCTGGGCCCTCGTTTCTTTTTCCTCCCTTGCCCCAACGGGCCTTCGTGTCACTTCGTAGCCGACCTCCGCGCCCTCTAAGCGTCTCTTCCGCTTCGAAATCGCGCCGCTCCCGAAACGCCTATCGTCCATCTCCACCCGTCCGTCCGTTGGTCTCTCAACAAAAAAAAAAAAAAAAAAAAAAAAAAACGCCTATTTTCTACTACTTTTCCTCCTCCCCCTGGCTCGCCCCGGCTGTCCAGTACATACGGCATTTTGCTGGCCCCAGAACTCCATCTGTCCCCGTCTCCGTCCTCCCCTGGGCCCCAATCTCGTCCTCGGCTGCTCCTTGCTCCCCCATTCGTGCCTCTCTGGTAGCCCGCTGCTTTCGGGCCGTGCTTGGATCGCACGCCGAAAGACGACAAGGAGAGAAGAAGACAATCATTTCCCTCCGTGGGCGCCGCCGCCTGGCTGGGATTTTGTGAGGACGCGGGATGGATTTATGGTTAAGAGGCCTAATCGATCGTTCCGCTGCGAGGTGATTGTGAACGATTTACCCCAGCGACACGTATTATCCTTTGACTCCCCCATCACGAGACGGTCTTTTATCAATCTCCCTTTCTTGATAATTTCTTGCCCTGCCGAACATGGACATCAACTCCCTTTTGTCGCCGCAGGATTCGGCGACTCATTCCAGACAATCATCCCCGAGCGCTCACAGCTCATCCCCAACCGCCTCGCCCCATCGCAATGTCCGTAGAACCCGCTCCAGCTCGTCCAAAAATACCTCGACTGCGTCGCCGCTCGCCCAACAAGTCATTACCGCCCGCATGAATGAGCGGTCGTCCGCGTCCGGTCCCAGCAATGAACCGGGAGCGTACCCGACGAGCAACGCCATGAACCCGTCCGACGGACGCGGCTCTTCGCGCCACCATGCCACTCACAGTATGGATGCCTTGGCCGACCTGGCGTCCCGACAACATCGACAGCAGTCACACCCCCAGCATCGCCTTCTCTTCCGACAACCCGAGTCGTACGAGAGCCAACTGTCGCCGTCGACCCTCCACCCAAGCGTCAACCGGATCCCGCGCAATCATTCCAAAAACCGGCCCGATGCGCGCGAACCGGTGCAGCGGAGCTACGCAAACACCTCGCTCAGCCCCGAGGACCAACAACGGGCCGCCCAGTTGTATGCCTACATTCGTGAGAACCCCCATTCCTACGAGTCGCACAAGCAGTTCATTCACCTGCTGCATACCGGCCTGATGAACCATGTATATCCGCCCCATCAACCCGGCGCGCATGGCGATCCGCGAACCTACGATCTACTGGCCGATCTCCGCGCCGCCCGGGAGGACATGGACCGACTCTTTGCCATTGGGGAGAACCTTTGGGCGGACTGGATCCAAGATGAGACCCTGATTGCCCAGACGGCGGAGGAACGGCTGGCCGTGACCGAGCTCTGCCGGAGAGCAGTCGACGAGGAGTACGGCAGCGTCAAGCTGTGGACCATGTTCGGGGACTGGATATGCTATTTGTATGAGGAAGTCTCCGGCCGATATCCCCGCAGCCACTGGACCGAGGAAGATCTGCGCATTGGGCGCGAAATCTTCAGTTGGCAGGTCGTGCTGGATATCTGGCAGCAGGCCGCGGAGGCGACCCGATGGCGTGTCCATGACAGCCATAAGATTTGGTCGCGGTTCCTGCAACTGTTGCTGGATGACTTGGCTCGTCACCGCACTCCGGACCGAATCGCGCACGTCCGGTCGGTGTTCGAGTCTCGTCTTCAGACGCCACATGCTAACTGGGATGACACGTTCCAGCTCTTCTCCGGGTTCGTCAGTACCTACTACAACAACAATTACGAGCAAATCATGGTGTCCGTCAACGCCCGTGCGGCCGAGGCCAAGGCCGCCTACAGGCAACTCGAGGACTTTGAGAACCGGATACAGCAGGCCGCGCAGGCCGGGGACACGGCGACGGAGGTGGCGCTGTACACCCAGTATATCGAATGGCAGCTCTCGCGCCCGCCGCGGGACCGTCTCTACATGCCGTATCTCGTCAATGCAACCTATCAGCGGGTTCTGCTCCGGGACCCGGTCAATGTCACCCTGTGGGAAGACTACGTAACGTTCCTGATAGACTACACTATGACGCACCGGGACCAGTCCGTGGATGTTTTGCCAACGGTGAAGCGGGCGACCAGGCACTGTCCATGGGTTGGCTCGTTGTGGTCCCAGTACATCCTGGTGGCCGAGCGGGAGGGGCTCCCGTTTGACAAGATCGAGGAGATCAAGCACAAAGCAACACGGACGGGAATGCTGGAAGCGGGCGGCCTGGAGGAGGTGATCAAAGTCCACACGATGTGGTGCAGTTACCTGCGTCGGCAGTCCTTCTCTCCGGACTCGACGGAGGAACAACTGGACATTGCCGAGGTGGGCATCCGATCCGCCATCGAGAGCGTCCAGGAGCTGGGGGAGAAGAAATGCGGCAAGGGCTTCCAGGGAGATCCGCTGTTCCGACTAGAACGCATCTACATCCGGTACTTCACTGAGAGTGGCAGCTGGGATAACGCTCGGGAGACGTTCAAAAGCTTAATTGATCGTCGGGGCAATAGCTATGAGTTCTGGCTGGCGTACTATCAGTGGGAACTTTTGTCGTGGAGCCGGTTCGTCCACGCAGAGTCCAGCGGCGATTCAACCAGGAGAACGCCCAGCCCCAGCTATGCCACCGCGGTGTTGAAGCAGGCCGTCCAGCGGACCGACCTGGACTGGCCGGAGAAAATCGCATCCACATACATTTCCCACTGCGAGGATTATGAAGATGTGGAAGAGCTCCAGATCGCGATTATCGAGACTCGCAAGATGATGCGGGAGGTCTACCGAAGACGACAAGCGGAGGAATTGGCCCGGCAACGGCAAGCTGAGGCTGCTGCTGCTGCTGCCGCCGCCGCCGCCGCCGCTTCTGCTTCTTCGGAGGCTGCATCGGGCGACGCCGCCAAACGAAAACGTGAAGACGAAGTCACGGACGTCAACGGAATGCCTACCAAGAAAGCACGCTCCGAAGAGGAGGTGGCAGCTGCAGCGGAACCGGCGCCTCCGAAGCGTGACCGAGAGCATGCAACTGTCCGCGTGAAGAACCTGCCAGCGGGGGTCACGGAGGCGAGGATTCGACAATTCTTTCGCGATGTAAGTTGACTGGGTTCGTTTTCATAAACCACCGCTAACAGTGGCTCTAGTGTGGCGAGCCAAAGGACGTCCGGATTTTGCCTGATGACAAGGACACTGCGGTGGCAGTCGTCGAGTTCGAGTCCAGTGAGGATGCCGCCTCTGCTTTGACTCGGGACCAGAAACCGTTCGATGGCAACACGATCGATGTAGAGCTAGACAGTGGGTCGATTGTATGGGTCACGAATTTCCCTCCTGAAGCCGACGAGACGTATATCCGTGACTTGTTCAGCAAGGTAGGAGCTATCGTATTACTGGCCACTTGCACAGAGGAGATGCTGATGGCGTCTACAGTGTGGCGAGATCATTGATGTCAGATTCCCGTCGCTCAAGTACAACACCCACCGTCGGTTCTGCTACGTTCAGTTCCGATCGGCCCAGGAGGCGCAGGCGGCGACCTCGCTGGATAACAGCCTTGTCGGCAACAACCTGAATCTGGTCGTCAAGATTTCGGATCCCACTAAGAAGCAGGAGCGCCGCGGTCCTGTCTACGAGGGCCGTGAGATCCACGTGTCGAATTTGGACTGGAAAGCCACCGAGATTGATCTCAAGGAACTCTTCTCGCAGTATGGAACGGTGGAGGTTGCGCGAATCCCCACCAAGGTCAGCGGAGGTAGCAAGGGCTTTGGATTTGTCGTGTTTTCTTCAAAGGTGAGTTCGGCTTGCGAAACTGGAAGGAGCCTCGGAGCTGACCGACTCGCAGGAGGAAGCGCAAGCTGCGCTTGCCATGGATCAAAAGCCGTTCCGCGGGCGGCCCCTCCAGGTTCGTCTCTCGACGCCAGCACCGGTGAAGAGGCAGGCGACGGCAATCTTGACCCGGAGGAGCAATTCGCCAGCGGCAGGGGTGAACGGGGAGTCTGGCGCTCCGGACAGCGACATCCCCAGTGGCACCCGTGCGGCGCGAACGCTTGGACTGATGAACATACCGGACACGGTCAATGACGCGCGAATCCGTGCTCTGGCAGAGCAGTATGGGCCTCTAGTGAAGATCGTTCTGCGTCCCGACCACGCTGGAGCCATCGTGGAGTACGTCGACGTGAACGATGCCGGAAAGGCGGCGCTCAAACTGGAGGGCCATGAGATCCAGCCCGGCCATCGTATCCACGTGGGTACCGTGACTGAACTGCTGAAGAACACCGCCAAGCGGCGGCCCTCGGGCGGCACGTCGATTACAAAAAAGACCACCCAGGAGATGCTGCAGGCCAGCGGACCGATCAAACGGCCTACTCAGCCTGGCGCTAGGGGTGTAACAGGTCGACGCGGAGGACTCGGCATCAAGGGCGGCGGTTCGTTGGCACCCGTCAGCGCGTCGAGCAATGAAACAAAAGGAGAAAACACTCCTAATGACAACGACAACAAGACGACCAAGAGCAATGAAGATTTCCGGGCGATGATCCAACAAGGCAGTGGCTCATGAAGAATGTTTCCCTTTTTTTTTTTTTTTTTTTCTTTTACCCTATCTTCTTGCGATGTTGTATGAATTGCTGCATACATATTTCGGGCCGGCGTTTCCACCTAATGTACGTGTTTTTTTTTTACCCCCCTTTTTTGATCAGATTCTCTTCACGATGTTTGCGTGTCTGTCATAATGCTGCAGCGTGTAGATTAGTCCGCTGCGTTGCCGGACTCGGGGTGGATGATGATTGATGAAGGCACATGAGAATGGGATTCGGATCGGCCGTTCAGACAGTGAAGCGGTTACGATATATGTTGATAATTCAATATTCGACAATGTTACATTCTTTTAATTCGTCTGATTAGGTATCGAGCGAGTTGAGAAGAGTTGTCTCGAGAGATATCTATCCTGACCTTGCTTTGGAGCTGGCAGAGGGTACTGTTTGATCATCAACTTGATGATTTTCTCTTTGATATCTTCTCTAGCATCATGTCTGGACACGATTTCTAATAATTCCCTAATATTCAAGCTGATTATGATTCGTTCCTGATGCTCTCTCTCACTTAGTAGTGTATAGTTGGGAACCGAGAGTCAACATATCAACTCATGCCTACTCGTCCAAAGCCCGCCACATAAATCGTTCGTACTAGATAACAGGAGAACAGCCCTATGACTCTCCGCATACTCCAGACAACAGCATTATGTAGGACCATGTCGCATTGAGTCCCGACTTTGCTTGCTGGAACCGGTTTTGGCGAGGATCATGCAATGATGCAACACGCGATCCGCTCGCTGATCTTTATTTGATAGGTAGGGTTTTTGGCGGAAATTTGTGTAAAAATGGATTTTTGATTTCAATTTCCAAATTTTCAGGGTCGCATGGGAAATTTTCACGCTTGACTCCAACAAAACTCAAAAGTCCAAAGTCCAAGCCGCCTCGAAGCCTCATCCCATGCTTTGGACTCGTAGTTCATGCTCTCAAGCCATAGGGCCAAACCTTGCGTTATCAATCCCTGCCACTTGAGAGCTCCCACCCAATCCTCCGATCCGCTGATCTCTTATTGTGTCCGCACCAAGCCAACTCGCATAAGCTTAGTCTTACTCTTGCGCCACCAGAAAACTACGGGAGGAGAGAAGCTGTCTTGGTTCACCGTGTTGCTCCACGGCGGGCCTGAGCCCTGCTCTGGACTTGGACTTGACCACGGTAAAAAAACCACCCTCTTCATTTGAAATTTTTTTTCTCCTTTCCTCTCTTATATCACTAGTGTTTGCTTGTTCCACCTCCGCTTCCTGATCCTGGCCACCTGACGGCATACACCGTCTGGTTAGGATAAGGCGTAGGTTATCAAAGGAAAAGCAACTGCAGGATGGATATCGATCTCGTCCCCGGCGGTCGCGGGAGGAATTATACGGGCATTCTGACAAAGACCATCGTCTATATTGGGACGTTGATATTGTTCCTCATCGGTGAGTCCGAACAAACATCAATGTGTTGAAGTTGCTTGTCTGTCTGACTGGAGGGGTTTTCTTTTGTTGGCTTAGCGACCGCCCTCACACTCGCGTCGATCATCATCCCGAAATGGGTCAGTTATCATAGTGACAAGGTGCGTTCACTCGCCTAGCACAGAGAAGAAAAAAAAAAAAAAAAAAAAAAAAAAAAAAAAAAAAAGGAAAAGGAATTTGCTCAGCAAATGCCAGCCCTCTTTCCACTACTCGTACGGCCTCCACCGCCGCTGTTCGTCGTTGACCGGCACGTGCGAACCCTTCCCGCAATATGAAGACTGTCATGGCGACGACCGATACTTTTGCTCCATGTGGCGCAGCGTGGGCTTCCTGATGTCGCTGGCCGTGGTCCTGGAGGCCATCGCCATCGTTGCGTATCTGGTGATTCTTTCCGGCGGGAAGCAGCTCCGGGAGTCGGGCTGGGGGGTGTTGAGCATGATTATTGTTTTTTCGGCTGCAGCGCAGGCGGGCAGTATGGCGTTGATCGTGAGTGAAATGGCCTCTGGAATTTTTTTTTTCTTTCAATCATAAGCTGACAATCTTGCGTCAGGCCTATCTCTTCGATAATGATGATCGCTTCTTCGTGGGCTGGAACCTCGATCAATCCTGGATCTTTTGTACCGTGAGCTGGTGCGTCTCGCTGTTTTGTGCGGCGGCGGTGGCTGCGGCGGCGCGTGTGCTGCCGTCAGAAGGAGGATACGAACTGATACCGGATCAACCATTAGAATGAGCGTCGTACCGTATACCTTGTATTCTGATTTGTTTTTCATCATGGGCTGATTTCTTTTTCTTTTGGCGTAGAATGCTTCCTGGTGGGTTTGATGTGCAGGCTGTAAGTATCATGGCTACAATAATGATGTCACGATGGGTTATCAGGTAATGCCATTTGACTACTCCTAGCAGACAGATGTGCTTGAGACAACAAACGGACAGTGCGAAGAAGTGCCAACTCCACGCAATCCCGTCAAGGCATGCCCTGAACAAGACGCGAGGGTGGAAGTCAGAAACCCAACAAAACCGGACCAAAACAAAAAACAAAAATACAAAAAAAAAAAAAAAAAAAAAGGAAAACTGAAAAAGAATCAAGCGACCAAAGCATAGGAAGAAATCAAGGAGCAGTCAACTTCTTCACGCCACCCTTCTTGTTGACCCGACGGAGTCCAACCTTGTTGCTATTCTTCGCACGATTAACAGTAGCCCTAGCCTCGACGGACTCCTTGAACAGAGGCAAGATTTCCAAATCTGGAAAAGTGACCTCTCGCAGCCGCTGCTTGGCATCGCGGCGCTTCTTGCGGTCGCTTTCCTCTTTGTGGTAGGTTTCCTGGTCGTGCTTGATCCTTTCCTTGAGGTCTTCGTAGATCATGTGGACGAAGGCGTCGGTTTCGTCGAGCGAGAGGGTCTTGTCGAGGAATTGCTGGATCTTCTCGCTTACGATTGGGGAGGGTTTGTTGACGGGGGAGCGTTTTGCTTTCTTTTTTGTGGACACACCTTCTCCTCCCGTGGTGTTGGTGTTGTTGGTGTTGTTGTTGTTGTTGTTGGTGGTGGTGGTGGCATTGGTCGAGGACGGCCCAGAATGATTAGGGTTTGCTCGGCCGGACACCCCCTGCGCCCGTTTCTGTTCCCGCTTGCGTCGACTGATGTGGTAGGCCTCGACGCCATTCCACTCGCGCAGACGACGCAGGGTCTCCATGATGAGCTCGCATTGCTTCATCACCCAGTCGCCCTGGCGGTACTTGACCCGCTGGTAGTGCTTGCGGCAGTACCAGACCCAGAGATGGTTCGGGATGGTGCGCGTGCAGGACTTGTTGCGGCCAAAGATGTGCGAGACGCACTTGCGCAAGGGTGCGTTGGCGTCGCCGGCGTTGAGCGAGCATTCGCTGACGTACTCGCATTTGCAGCGGGGAGGGTCCGGTTCAGCTGCTTCATGATCAGCGCCGTTGCCGGTGGAATGATGGGTGGACGGACGCTGCTCGGTTTCATCACAGTGGTGCTGCTCCTCAGTCATGAGGTCTTCAACGCCGCTCAACTGCTGCTGCTGCTCGTGGTGCTGCTCATGATTGTTGACGTTGTCGGCACCAGACGAGGAGGCAGCATGGTCGTCGCCAGGCGACGCCGGCGTGGCATAGCAGCCGGCTCCCGGGCGGCTGAGCAACTCATCATCTGCCGCGGGAGGCTGGTACAAGGACGACTCATCGGCGGAGAAACACTCAGTCATGGCCATGGTGTCAAGATCACTCAGACAAACGTCGGCGCTCCTAGGCAGAATGAAATGGGACAGAACGCGGTCCGAAAGCTTCTCCGGGGCCTCCAGAGGAGACGAGCAGCGCGAAGATGACGCCGAAGTCAAGGAGAGCAGAAGAGAAGACTCATTTTCCGGGTTGAGGATACATGTATATGGCCTCATAGTCGTTTGAGTCATGGTGATCATGCGTCGAGTGAATGATGTTGCGACGCGGGAGATTAAGTTGGAGATGGTATGAAACTCTGGACAGTCCAAGATGATCCAGTCGAGGCACTCCAAAGTAGATTGAGGATATGCCCGACGCTAATATGCATACAGGCGAGGAAGAGAAGAAAGAGAAGGGAAAAAAGAAAAAGGTGGTCGAGGGGTTGATATATGGCCACGAGTGACGCCTCAACCCGTCCAAGGGGGAAATCGTCAAGTGAAATGAGAGAGACGAAGCGAGATCACGCGGGTAATACCGTCTCTTGTTTTTTCCCCTTCTCACAAGAGTCCCGGGCAGATCGCTTCTCTGCATTGGAGGGAATATCCCGCCTGATGGTGACTGATCATGCTCGTCGACAGTGCCTAAGGAGGGCTTGCCTGATCTGCACAGCGTGATTCCCAGGGAATCTGCCGGCTGAACTTCACTCGGACGAGAGCCATAGGTGGGAACAATCTTTCTCTCATGGAATGACTCCTTCATCATTTCATCCACTGGGGTGGGCAAGTCGAGCTGGTATTCACCCAGATACCCAGATAGACCTTGACGGACGGGGATCCTTAAAAGCTAAGAAGAAAAAAAAAAACTCATGGCCTTGAAGAGGCCCATACCAGGTATCTTCCAGTCCGTTTCGATCGATCCGTGGGTTGCCCATGAAAGAGACCAGCATGATAGGTCAGTTTAGGGTTTGATTATCTGGGTTCTTTCACTCTCGCAAAACTCTGATCTGCAGGCAACGATTCCACTCGTATCGTCTTTCTCTGTAGGGTACCGGGTATGGATGCAAAAATCACAGGTTCTGCAGTGAGAAGAGTGAGGATCTTCACATCATTGAATTCGACAAAGCGCTGCCTGACTATGGGGAATATATTAAACGGGTCGAGGAGAAGCAGCTCTTTTTTTTTTTTTGATCCTATGTGATTCACATCTTTGAATCCCGCCAGCGGAGAAAGAAAGAAGGAAGGAAAGTCTTGATCTTTCTCAAAGAAATCGAGACAATAAGATCAAAAAATAAAAAAAACCGAACAATAGATGGGGATAATCTCTTTCATCCCGGGATTTGATTCGTAAAGTCCCTGTCCAAACTTCCCTTGTGCATCGCAACGGTAGCATCATCATCATGCAAGAGATGATTTGAATGTCCAGTTACCGGCTCCCCAGTCAGCTCACTCCGTCGTGACGAACTGAACCTACCCAACTAGATCTAACCCCTAGGTACCCCCCGGTGAATCAATCCATGATGTATCATGCCCGGACAGGCTGAAACTGAGAATACAGGATCGCGGCTCGGCCGATGTCCCAATGACACTCTCTTTGTCCAGGATGTGTGAACGAACGCACGCATTTTGCCTGCGGGACTAACAGAGTTGAGAGCCACGCGCGATTGGGTGAGTACTTGGCACAGTGACAGTGACCCAGAAGCCCTAATTTTCGGTCTACTTTGCCAGTGACTGGATATATTAACCCTAAGACCACATGGATCCGTTGGGGCATTGGGTACCTACTATCTGTTACCAACACCGTTTGAGACCATGGCTTAACAACCGTCCCAACGGGGTTGATTTGGACGAGAGAATGGAACCATGACCTGCCACTCAGACGAAATAACGATTTGATTCATGAAGCGCATAAACTAACTCGGCCGATACAAAGCAACGCATGTGGAACAATACCCGACGTATCTACTCAAACATGCTCATGAGAAGTAACTGTATACTAATGCGACCCGGGAATTCTAACCATCAACGCCAATGCAGTCCACACCTACCGCGTGTATCCCTGCCCCCCTCGACGAGACGACCCCAGGTCAATGCTCTGGAGTTCCTGACTCAGCGCATCCATCGGCCCCGAGTTTGGGGCTTGAATGGGGACCTTGGCGGGAATCGGCGGGCCAACGTGGTCCAGCGAGTAGAGGCTGGAAACCCCTGGAGACAGGGACCGCCGTCTCGAGCTCGGTGTTGGCGATGTCGAGCGCTGCTGCTGCTGCTGCTGCGACGGCGGCGGCTGCTGATTGCTGGGACTGTATGCTGGCGGGGAGTACCTTGGCGGCATATGGTTGTACATATCATCCCGCGGCGGCGTGTAAGTCTGCGGGCGGAAGTGGACTCTCTGACGTGCTCGGCCGGCCGAGTCGGGCGTTGGCGGCTGTGCCTGCGGCATCGACGGCCGGCCGTTCTGAGGCATGTGCTTGAATCGAATCTTGACTTCTGGTTTCTTGGTCTTGCGCTCGGGTTCCGGAGCCCAAGTCTCCGACGGAAGATGGTCCGACGGGTCGATCTCGCGTCCATCGTCTCCGATAATCGGGCCGTCGTCCCTGGAGTGATGGTCCTCGTTTGGTGGCGTCAGTCGCGCGTCTCGCCCAAACCTGTCATGTGGTGGTGCGTCTCTGGCAGCTGACGGCGAGGCCCGCGGGTTCAGGACGTCATATGAATCGGGAGAAAATGGGGAGTTGATGGCCTGGTCGTCGGCTGCCGATGGTTGTCCACCCACCGATTTCCTTCGGACGGAGAACTGGCTAGGACTGATTGAACTAGGTACTCGACGTATCTCCCGCTCGTCTACGCCCGAGGGACTAGATTCCATTCGTTGCTCGTATAGCGCATTGTTTGGCGGCGGGCCCTGTGCGACCCGGCCAGAATGTCTCTCCGGCGTTTGGGGGTCGGCTGGAGCCGGGTATCCGCCAGAGTTCTGTGCCATAGAATGTGTGGGATGATACTGGCCCATGTGTACGCTTTGGTTCGTAGGGGGTGGAGGCATTGTGACTGGCTGTGCTGCGCTCGTCTCGACAGGTGGCATCGACGCGTTGTAGCCATGAGAATCCACAGCGTGCTGCGGTACAGGGTGTGGATGATACTGACTCATATGCACGCTTGGATTGACTGGAGCAGGAATTGTGCCAGGCTGTGCTTGGGCCATGTCGGCTGCCGGCATTGTAGCATGGTAGTTTCGAGGGTCGGGCATTGGGATGTACTCCTGAGGCGGCGGCCGATAAGACGGCTGGCCCATTGAAGGCCGTGAAATGTCGCTGGCCGAGGAGCGATGTACCGGTGGAGGCGGAGGAGGTCCATCGTCGGGTTCATCCTCAACCGTCGGCTGCATCGCTGCATACGCCGGCTGTTCGTGCTCGGACAGTTGGCGAGGAGGACCTTGCATGACCATCTCCTGTCTGGGGTACGGGACAGTATCCTGTTCAGCGGGGACCTGAACATGATTTGGCGGCGCCGCGTATCCATTCGGCTGAACGTGTGGAGGGTGTCTCACGTGGTGAGAATAATGCACCGGCTCCTCATGATAGCGGCCATGATCCACGGGCTCCATAAAATGATCAGGAGGTGGATTCTGTCGGTAGTAGCCCTCATGCTCGGGCGGATAATCATAGGTGTCTCGGGTAGATCGATGCCGATGATGCTCATGATGGTGTTCGTAATAGTCCCTATTGTGCGAATGGGGCTCCTGATACAGCCGATTATAGGAACCGCCATGCTCATCAGGATAACCTGACCTCGGATCGGGGTAAGAATGCTTGGACCGGCCTCGAGGATACTCCCTGGGCGGCTCATGATGACGAGACGGGTGTGAACTGGACGCCGATGGCTCCGCGTGCCTCGAGGCGGCCTTCATCTGATCAACAGACTCTTGTCGCGAATTTGCCGGTGGATGT
The DNA here is from genome assembly GCF_041956625.1 of Thermomyces dupontii. NCBI lineage: Eukaryota > Fungi > Ascomycota > Eurotiomycetes > Eurotiales > Trichocomaceae > Thermomyces > Thermomyces dupontii. Next base: position 107,717 of record NW_027192309.1, on the reverse strand, counting down.
GCATTTGCCGCAGGCGCTTCGTGAGCCGCAGCACGAGACGCACCGCCAGTAGGATCCTCTGGCAAGGGCCGTCTCTTCATCTGTCGAGGCTGACGCGGGCCGGACAGCGAAGACCCAGATCCCGTTGAGCTGTTTTTTGCCTGAGCTTTTTCTCTTCTCTTCTCGATGACTGCCTCATCCTCAGGCCGCGAGTCATAGTACGTCATCTCAATGCGAACTTCCCCAGCGTACTTGCCCTTGAATTGCAGGCTATGCCATTGATCACTCTGACCGCCTCCAGGAATGATCAACTTGCTCAGGTCAATCCACGTCTCTCCAATCAGATCTGTCTTCTTATCATCATTGAAGACGGAAACTTTGAGACGCTGATAATCAGGAGATTCATGCACAGTGAATCGCAACTCTTGATCCCTGAACGTAAACGTTTCAGCTCCAATCCCGGGCAAGACATGTCCAAACGACGACTTACCATCGCGGAGTCTGCCCGCCTCGAAAATCCGTGTCTGTCTTCTTCGCTTCCTTGCCTAACCGCGCTGCACAGTAGGGATTCTGCTTGCCCATTGTTTTGCGGTTTGGCAGATTCTTTGCACGATCGAAAACGGCCACCAAGGTGCCAATTGCCGGCCCATCAACCGACATGTCCGCATAGATGCCGGCCGCGTGCGGCACGGACATTTTGGCCACTTTGGTCGCCATTGTGAGCAACTGTTGATGGTGGACTGGAATCAATTGTATCAAGAACGAGAACTAAATAACGACCTTTACAACGGCTTCGTAGCGCATTCTGAGCCAGGAACAAGCCCGTAAGCCCAGCCGAGTCAACGTTCAAAGAAAGAAACTTCCGTCCGGTGAGTGCAAGAGTCGAAGAAACCCGAAAGACAAGAAGAAAGACATCTGCTTGCTTTCAAGGCAGCCTTGTTTTGGTGTGCAGTTGGAGGCTGGGGAACGCAAGCATGTGGCTGGGGGATAGGCCCTGCAATCTCATTGGACAATCCAAGATCCATCTCCGATACGCTAGGGACGGAGTCTTGCTGATGAGCCAATCACAGCTAAAGCTATTCATGCAATGACGATCTGATAGCGTGGCACATGCTCTGATTGGCCCAGCCACTGCCTTTAAAAAGCTAAAATGATGTCAGGGTCCAAAGCGGATCACGTGATCTTCAGTGACGCGTCGGCCTCGGCATTTGGCCCGCTTGCCTCTAAACTCAGCAACAGCAGCGTTTCCAGGCACCCAAATTACTATTTCTGAACTCCGTATACGGCGATTTCGGAATGTGGAATTGTTTACTGAGTAAGTACGGAGTATGTATTTCGGACTATCGACTCAGAACGGAGCATTTACCTACACATCAATATCATGACTCATCCATACCGGGCGCAATAATGGAATCGGATCGAAGTCTCAACTAGATACGGAGTACTAAGGCCTATGTATACGTAGGGTTATTCTTCTACAGGCTACGAGGCTGTGCAGAACACTCGAAAGAGGTACCCGGGGAGTACTGTTTACTGTACGGAGTATTACTCCTCTAGCTGGCGGGGTTTGTTCTTATCCTGCATACTGCATCGCTGCGGTGCATAAAGAATGAGGAGTCCTAGTTATCGTGATTGGCATCCCCAGCATGATTGTCGCGCTTGACACCACGATGTTTCGAATAAGCAGATAATTCAACTACGGAGTAGGCAATTGGTGCGTCTCGATGACAGTGCATATCGAATCTATGTCCCGTGTCGAGTTGCTCCCTTGCCTCGTGCTCCACGCTTGGCTCAGCGGCTAATGTCCGATGTCCCGCCCACCAGTCGCGGGATGGCGCGTCCTTTCCGTAGCCACTGGGAACACTGCCAGAAGGACAGGGATGAGCCACGCGCTGTTAGTGAGGACTGGGTTTCATGTCGACCATGCACGGCTCGGATACTCTGGTGGCAAGACATGACAGACATGACATAGCAACCGGTTGCGCCAGGTCCGAAGCATCTTGTCATCAAGCACAATCTGTGGACAGTGAGTATCCGAACAAAGGCGTGTAACTTCGGGTCAGATACCAAGCGAGAAAGTCGAGACAAAATCAGTCTGGTCTTGGACCCATAGGGGATGCTACCATATAAACAACATCGTCCATAGGTTCACAAGATAGCATGCGATATTTCGAAGATCAGGGTGATTATGCCTTGATCGCCTCTTGATATAATGATATCAGACTTTCACTGGAATCAGGAAAGCTTGGTCCATGAACGGATACTAATCGTCCCCCATCATACCTACTATCGGCAAGCAGGAAATGCCATACTATGTCACAATAACCTGGAGTATGATGGATTAAACACAGTTGGGAAGTTGGAACGACTTTATATAACCAGTCTCACTGTTTGGAAGTCCAGAAAGTCAGTTGAGTTGTATGGATCGTAATCCACTGATCGGTTGGTACCATAGGCGGACATGATGTCTAGGATTCTAGGTCCGATACCGTGGCGCTCCGTTGTATGTGAAGCGGATTGACGTTGTCACTTTCATCGATAGCCTCAGTACTTTGATACATTGATTCGTTGATCGACGAGCCAACAACGGCGACAAGGACAGAGACCCGAAAATAGAAAATGCGGACGCTGAGATAGGCAAAAGTGTGCTTATTCCTCTTAACCCGGGAATTCTAACCATCAACGCCAATGCAGTCCACACCTACCGCGTGTATCCCTGCCCCCCTCGACGAGACGACCCCAGGTCAATGCTCTGGAGTTCCTGACTCAGCGCATCCATCGGCCCCGAGTTCACGCGTTCGAATGGCGGGGATTTCATGTGCAGCGCGTGTCCGATCTTGTTGATGGCGAGATGTTTCGGCCGGAGGAGTTTCGGCGCGCCACCGTTCTCCTTGTCCGCCACTACCGCGTCGGGCTCGAAGAAGAAGTGAACCTTGTCGCCCGAGCTGAGGAGAAGTACTCATCTCCGACATGCTGTGCATCGGAGTCATCCCCGTCGCCGGTGGTGAAGCGGGTGAGAGGGTGTGATTCCAGGGGGAAGTTGTCGAGCAGCGAATTAGTCTCGTCAAGCAGGGATTGCACCTCATCCGGAGAGAGGTAGTCTGGAATGACGAGGTAGCCATTCTCGCGAAAGAAGGCTAGCTGTTCCGCTGTGAGCCCGGCGTCCGCAGTCATGATGTCAATGACTTGTGGTCTTCACTGGTCCTCGGTTCTCGCAGTGGCGGAGGGGTGTAGTGTAGCGTGGGGTTTTTAAGGGAGCACTTGGTCCTCGGCCTGCTGTCCGAGTCCACATCTTGACTTTGCACATCCCACCCGTGCCTCTGGTTTCCATGCTCTCTGGCACGCTTTTCGGGGTTCCTGGGTTGTCGGATGCCCTGCTGCGGTCTTTTTGACACGCGTCGTTCCCTGAGGTGTCTAAGTGGCACGAGTGGCCTGGTGATTTCTCGAACTATGTACGAAGTACAGGGCCCAACCACGAATGAAGACAATGGGGATATGAAGATCATTCAACAACTTGGGCTGACGGGAGCCGATAGCGTTCCGCGGTAGCAACTGAACCTGCTTTACGCCCTCACTATTAATTCACAGGCTTTACTTTACCACGCATCCGCGTCACTCCAACCTCTCTGACTTATCCAACCCTCTGGCACCGTGGCGGAAGTTACTATGAATAGATGTGAAACTCTTCAAAATCCAGAAGGTGGTTGACGTCGAATGCCAAGTTAGGGTCCAGCGGCAATCGAGTGTCCATGGAATTGCAGTGGTGGCAAGTGTTCTGACAGCGGAACCAGCGTAACAGACAAACCGGCTTCCATGGGTTGATCCGTCCCGTACTGAGCGTCTGATTCCTCAGCATGATCCACGCTGTAGTCGATCTGACGGCGCGGAAGTAATGACCGGGAAAGCTTCAATCCTGGGAACGCCGCCATCTGACATCGTTAGCTTTCGGAGAAGGTTCGTGCCGTCGGGGAAGCCTGTTCCGGATGTCTGAATTTTGCCTCATGCTCCAGTTCCTGAGGAGATGGACCAATATCCATACGGAAGGAACAGCAGATGATGTCAGATACCGTTGATGGAGATCTGGATGCTTCCATTCATTTTGGCCGCCGCAAAAATTATATATTGTGACCTCCGTGTGTTCCTGGTAAAGTGTTTACATGGCATCGATCAGTGATGAGAGGAAATCGGATGTTATCTTCGTGGTGATTCAGACAAAAGTACGTGTCTCTTGTCCTCCAACGAGACTGGTATTTGGTGGGTTATAAAAGAACAGGTGCTGAAGACACACCAGGGAGAGTTTTTATAAATCCGGGTTACTTTGCAACGATGCCGGAGACTTACACCAGCTCGTCCTACTACTACAGTTCCGCGACGAGCACCACGGATGGAACCACGACCACCGGACACCGCTACACCACAACCTCCCACACGGACCCCGATGGAAACACCGTCGTGCGCACCGCCCATCAAGAACTGGGCGAACCGCCCGTGATCGAGGAGCGACGCTACGATCGGACCGGACAGCAGCTCTATTTGGGCCCCAGTGGCGTTACGACTGCGGATCGACAGCTCTCGAGCTCTGCTTTTAACAACGTTTATGGAGAATACGCCAGCCTTGATGACACCACAGGGGTCAACACCAACACGGCGGTGGATTATACGGCGGATCCGGCAAGGGGCGATGCATCGGTTGACGCGGACGCTATCGATCCCGTTACGGGTCAGAGGTATTACGAGAATGCCATGAGCATGACTGTGTTGTGAGCGAGAGGACTGGTTCTTCCGAATCAGTGAGTGGGCGGCTCGAGGGTGCAGCGTTCCGATCGTTAATTGTTTGCTTTCGTTGGTTCACGTTTTGTTGCTGTTGAAACATACTTTTGAGCGATGTTTTGGCGAATCTGGACGTCTCGTTGAGAAGCACCAAGACATTGTAAATAGATCGCTTTGCATTCACCCAGCGTTAGGATTTTGCATGTGTTGCATGTCCTGTTGAAATATACCAAAATCCATGGCGATAGACTGTATATTATATACTCTTCGTCCGCATATTGTAACCACAGCCAAAGAGCGAAATGTGCAGTATGTACAGGATGGCCGATATGAAGATCAATCGGTCAGCCTGATCTGGCCCTCCCGACACTCTCGGAATCTGTGAACATATTTAGGCAACAAAAAGCTCCAATGACACAGCATGCCCGCAATGAATCCAACAGCGTCATTCTTGAAACCAACGAGGAATCCAACCGTGACTTAGTTAAGAGGAATATGACTACTAGATAGGCAAGAGCAAATCACGTGATTCTGCAGCCCTAAAAACACGTGATTCTGTGGAGATTGAAGCTGGTGACTAAGCATAATGGCTCGATTGATTGATCTGATTGGCTGTATCGAATCTATGCGGCTCCACTCGAGGATCGATTTTATCAATTTTTCTTGAGCATCGCAACAAGCAACGAGACGACGCGACGAGTTCAGAGAACTCAGTGACATATGAAAAAGTTCTGAGCAATGGGCTCCGGTTGCCGCTGAGTTTCGTCCGTTTCGTGTCTCGTAGTCTCCGGCAGCAATCACAATGGCGGCGCCAGTGGTCCCCTTGTCGCAAGTGAAGCTGCCACAGCTGCCGTCGACAAAACTCACGACTGCGCAGCTGTATTGGAAGAGCTTCAAGTCGCCGCTATTGATTTCGTCGCCATCGAATAATCCGATCAACCTCATCACACAACCTTCCGTGCCGTCCTCGTTATCTGCCTTTCCATCTGCCGCAGTTCCTCCGGATGTCTTCACCGTGACGACGGGCGCGCGTGTCCAAATATACTCCATTCGCACCCGGAAATTGATTCGAACCATTACACGGTTCGAGGATTTTGCACGAGGCACAGATGTACGTGCAGATGGCCGAATCATATTCACCGGTGACGATACCGGGACACTTCAGGTGTTCGACGTCAATTCGCGAGCGATTTTGAAGACGTGGAAGGTGCATAAGCAGCCAGTATGGATGGCAAAGTTCTCGCCGAGCGACCCAACGGTATTGGCAAGCGCTAGTGATGATCGCACGGTGAGATTATGGGATCTGTCGAGTGAGAATAGCACGAGGGTGTTCGTGGGCCATACAGACTACGTGCGAAGTGGAGCGTTCATGCCCGGGTCAATGGCCTCGAGTGGCATGATTGTGTCTGGGAGCTACGATAGAACAGTGCGATTGTGGGACCCTCGAGTTGAGGGCCGTGCGGTCATGACGTTCGCAATGGGTGCGCCCATCGAGAGCGTCCTGCCCATGCCGTCGGGGACGACAATGCTCGCGTCGGCAGATAACCAGATCGCGGTTCTGGATGTGGTTGCTGGACGGCCACTGCATATGATCCGGAGCCATCAGAAGACCGTTACGACTTTGTCACTTGCCTCGAACGGCGACCGCGTCGTGAGCGGTGCTCTAGACGGACATCTCAAAGTATTCGACACCACCGAATGGAACGTTGTGGCGGGCGCCAAGTATCCTGCCCCGATCCTTTCACTCAAAGTCGTCACATCTGGAGCGGAACGGGAAGACAAGCACATCGCCGTCGGTCTACAGAGCGGGCTTCTCTCGATCCGGACCAAACTGTCCGGAGAACAGCGGGCCAGAGAGCGTGAGCGCCAGAAGGAAATGCAGGCTTTGCTTGAGGGCCGGATCGAAGAATATGACCGCAAGCAAGCAAAGAAGAGACAGCGTGGGCAAGGCTGGCTGAAGCGATTCCGTGGGCGCGACTTCATTGGCGAGGGCGTCGACATCATCATCCAAGGACAGGACGAAAAGAAGCGCAAAAAGGAGGCCCCCTGGGAGAATGATCTCCGACACGGTCGGTATGCAATGGCGCTGGACCAGGTGCTCGCCACCAACGACACCATCACCCAGCTAACCTGCTTGACCGCCCTCCGCCATCGCTCGGCGCTCCGCACTGCCTTGAGCGGCCGCGACGAGGTTACTCTCCAGCCCGTCCTCCGCTGGGTATACCGCCACATCATGGAACCTCGGCTCGTCAATCTTTGCGTCGAAGTGGGCATGAACATTCTGGACATTTACTCAGGTGATCTGGGTCAATCCCCGGAGATCGACGCGCAGGTGCGGAAGCTGCACAAGAGGGTACGGGAAGAAGTGGAGCGGGCGCAATTGGCATGGCAGACCAAGGGCATGCTCGAGATGCTGAAGGCGTGAAATCTACGGTGATGATGGCGATGATACTGGATTTATGTATTATTCATTGATCATGGGCGGAGTTTGGAGTTCTGACTGTTCACAATGACCGTTTGATTTGATACCATAGACCAGTTAAATCATCAAAAGAGTATGATTCAGTCATTTCAGCTGATAACGGTCATTGGATCATAACGCAGCATTCAAACGAGAGAATCCTCCCTCGGGGGGCTGTAGCCAGTTCCGCTCGTCATATTCCCACCCTTCTGGCTCCTTCAATGACGTGGAACGTATACGCATAGCGACTCTTGTCGCTCGTGTTCTTGTCACTCTTGTGGAGCACGTTGCCGTGGATCAAAACTAGATCACCCGCCTTGACGGAGAGGATTTCAGGTTCCATATTGCTAGTATCTGGGCCCGTCGTGCCCTCCACGTCCTTTGACAGAGTCGGTCCATCGTTTTCGACGAACGTGGTTCCCGCCTTCCCACCGTCCACTCGAACGAAGCTGCGTCGTATATGACCGCCGCGATGCGAACCAGGCCACATCCCCAACGATGCATTCCCCGGCGAAGCATCCTGGAGGGCGATCCAGAAGCCAACCGCCGACGGCGGGTTAGTATAGAGAAACTCCGAGTCACGGTGCGGCGGGACTGCCCCGCCGATGCCCGGCTGCTTGCAGATGACCATACTCTGCAGGCAGCGGGGGTCGCGGAACCCGAGGGAACGGGCAATGGCGGCGTTGCGGCGGGAGATGGTCACGCGTTCGAATGGCGGGGATTTCATGTGCAGCGCGTGTCCGATCTTGTTGATGGCGAGATGTTTCGGCCGGAGGAGTTTCGGCGCGCCACCGTTCTCCTTGTCCGCCACTACCGCGTCGGGCTCGAAGAAGAAGTGAACCTTGTCGCCCGAGCTGAGGAGAAGTACTCATCTCCGACATGCTGTGCATCGGAGTCATCCCCGTCGCCGGTGGTGAAGCGGGTGAGAGGGTGTGATTCCAGGGGGAAGTTGTCGAGCAGCGAATTAGTCTCGTCAAGCAGGGATTGCACCTCATCCGGAGAGAGGTAGTCTGGAATGACGAGGTAGCCATTCTCGCGAAAGAAGGCTAGCTGTTCCGCTGTGAGCCCGGCGTCCGCAGTCATGATGTCAATGACTTGTGGTCTTCACTGGTCCTCGGTTCTCGCAGTGGCGGAGGGGTGTAGTGTAGCGTGGGGTTTTTAAGGGAGCACTTGGTCCTCGGCCTGCTGTCCGAGTCCACATCTTGACTTTGCACATCCCACCCGTGCCTCTGGTTTCCATGCTCTCTGGCACGCTTTTCGGGGTTCCTGGGTTGTCGGATGCCCTGCTGCGGTCTTTTTGACACGCGTCGTTCCCTGAGGTGTCTAAGTGGCACGAGTGGCCTGGTGATTTCTCGAACTATGTACGAAGTACAGGGCCCAACCACGAATGAAGACAATGGGGATATGAAGATCATTCAACAACTTGGGCTGACGGGAGCCGATAGCGTTCCGCGGTAGCAACTGAACCTGCTTTACGCCCTCACTATTAATTCACAGGCTTTACTTTACCACGCATCCGCGTCACTCCAACCTCTCTGACTTATCCAACCCTCTGGCACCGTGGCGGAAGTTACTATGAATAGATGTGAAACTCTTCAAAATCCAGAAGGTGGTTGACGTCGAATGCCAAGTTAGGGTCCAGCGGCAATCGAGTGTCCATGGAATTGCAGTGGTGGCAAGTGTTCTGACAGCGGAACCAGCGTAACAGACAAACCGGCTTCCATGGGTTGATCCGTCCCGTACTGAGCGTCTGATTCCTCAGCATGATCCACGCTGTAGTCGATCTGACGGCGCGGAAGTAATGACCGGGAAAGCTTCAATCCTGGGAACGCCGCCATCTGACATCGTTAGCTTTCGGAGAAGGTTCGTGCCGTCGGGGAAGCCTGTTCCGGATGTCTGAATTTTGCCTCATGCTCCAGTTCCTGAGGAGATGGACCAATATCCATACGGAAGGAACAGCAGATGATGTCAGATACCGTTGATGGAGATCTGGATGCTTCCATTCATTTTGGCCGCCGCAAAAATTATATATTGTGACCTCCGTGTGTTCCTGGTAAAGTGTTTACATGGCATCGATCAGTGATGAGAGGAAATCGGATGTTATCTTCGTGGTGATTCAGACAAAAGTACGTGTCTCTTGTCCTCCAACGAGACTGGTATTTGGTGGGTTATAAAAGAACAGGTGCTGAAGACACACCAGGGAGAGTTTTTATAAATCCGGGTTACTTTGCAACGATGCCGGAGACTTACACCAGCTCGTCCTACTACTACAGTTCCGCGACGAGCACCACGGATGGAACCACGACCACCGGACACCGCTACACCACAACCTCCCACACGGACCCCGATGGAAACACCGTCGTGCGCACCGCCCATCAAGAACTGGGCGAACCGCCCGTGATCGAGGAGCGACGCTACGATCGGACCGGACAGCAGCTCTATTTGGGCCCCAGTGGCGTTACGACTGCGGATCGACAGCTCTCGAGCTCTGCTTTTAACAACGTTTATGGAGAATACGCCAGCCTTGATGACACCACAGGGGTCAACACCAACACGGCGGTGGATTATACGGCGGATCCGGCAAGGGGCGATGCATCGGTTGACGCGGACGCTATCGATCCCGTTACGGGTCAGAGGTATTACGAGAATGCCATGAGCATGACTGTGTTGTGAGCGAGAGGACTGGTTCTTCCGAATCAGTGAGTGGGCGGCTCGAGGGTGCAGCGTTCCGATCGTTAATTGTTTGCTTTCGTTGGTTCACGTTTTGTTGCTGTTGAAACATACTTTTGAGCGATGTTTTGGCGAATCTGGACGTCTCGTTGAGAAGCACCAAGACATTGTAAATAGATCGCTTTGCATTCACCCAGCGTTAGGATTTTGCATGTGTTGCATGTCCTGTTGAAATATACCAAAATCCATGGCGATAGACTGTATATTATATACTCTTCGTCCGCATATTGTAACCACAGCCAAAGAGCGAAATGTGCAGTATGTACAGGATGGCCGATATGAAGATCAATCGGTCAGCCTGATCTGGCCCTCCCGACACTCTCGGAATCTGTGAACATATTTAGGCAACAAAAAGCTCCAATGACACAGCATGCCCGCAATGAATCCAACAGCGTCATTCTTGAAACCAACGAGGAATCCAACCGTGACCATCATCACTGTCCAGCGCTTCTTACGCTCGTCTTCTTCAAGCAAGACAGCCGCCTCCTCATTGCCTTCCAGTCTGCGAATGCCACTTGCTTTGTCGAGATCTCTTGCCCCGGCAGTGTTGAGGCTCTCTCCGACGCCGCAAAGTTCGAGACCAGCAGCAATGACCATGATGCCCAGCAGAGCCAACGGAAATCTCCTGAGAAGACCGACAAGAGTATTTCCCAGAAAAATACCAATGACGACCTTGATCAAGCCGAGAACAATAACACTGCCTCCCGAGCGGGCACCAAAGCGATACTGTGCCGCCAGGCCACCTGAACCATGGCATACGGGCATTGCCCCGAACCAGCATCCGACAAGATTCATCATGGCAACGCTGAGGCCAACATCCGTCACCTCTGGTGTTTCAACTTCGGGAATAAGATCCCTAGCCAGATGCACGACTGCAATCACGGAGTTGAGCGTCGTCAACGGTAGCTGGCCAATACCGGCTGTGGTAATTCCGACGTGCCATTCATTAGCGCTTGGAGTAGCCAGGACGGGCTTCCAAGGATGGAAGCTGGGTAGATCGGCCGCTCGGGCGGCAATGATGCTGGCAAACACGAGCCCAACAAGCAGGACAATCAAGGCATACGGTAAAGTTCGAAAATGATTCGTAGTCATGAGCAACACAAAAGCTGCGATAGCCCAGATTCGATTATCCGCCCATGAAGGAGTAATCCAGCCTAGTCGAGAAATAAGGTTCCCCCCAGAGGTAATGATCAAGGATAATCCAGCGCCCACTTGGATGCCTTTCACCACCGGAATTGGAATTGCGTTAGAAAACCAGCGCAAGATGCCCGTGACGCTCAAAACCAGGATACATAGAGCAACGAATATCCCTGCTGCGGCAATTTCCCCATTCTTGAACGAATTCGCAATAGCAACAGCCGCAATGGCTTTCATAGGCTGCACCGGTAGCGGTATGCCAAAGAAGATCCCCGTCAAGAGGTTGAACAGCCCCGAGCATACCAGAGTACTGGACAGTGAAATCGTCTCATTAATGGCCAGGGCGATGGTCAAGGGTAGAAAAGTGCCCAGGTCGCCAACGGCTCCCGATATCTCGGCAAATGGTTGATCTCTTAGGGTCCGTAAGTTGCGTGCCGAGATATCTCGGAGCGTGCTTGCAGCCATTGCGCTGAATCACCCAAGATGATGTTCGCGAGGAGCGCAAGTTGAGAGTGCTCCAGGGAAAAAAATTGCCATTGGACATGGGTACATGTCCTCCTGCCTCGCACATCTACGTTGAAGTTCAGCTGCACAGCTGAAGATGATGTCATTGACTCGGCAGAGTATCACGTGACAGCTGAGCTGAAACTCACGGATTAACTTTGCTCCTTCCCCGACCCCAGCTTGGCACGGCGACCTTCGTGACCCACAGGCAAGGTGTCATTTCTGGATGAACTCGACTCCTGATCCAAAAGATCCATAAGGCCACGTTCGACTGTACTGAGTTTGCTCATCAAACATTTAAGTTTCGAGTCGCATTACAGAACACATCAACATGTCGGAGCAAGTACAAGAACTCTTGGATATCCCGCGGGATTTCCTGAAGGATGGCATGCAGTTCATCCACAAGTGCCAGAAGCGTACGTGAGCTGTCGAGTGGAAAACTGATCCTGTGCTGATCGTTCAATTAGCCGATCGGAAGGAGTTCAAGAAAGTTTGTCAAGCCGTTGCCATTGGCTTCGTTGCGATGGGTGCCATTGGGTACATTGTCAAACTAGGTGAATTCTGATCGTCCAGTCTGACTCCAAGATGTGGCTAATCGGACTTATAGTACATATTCCAATCAACAATATCCTCGTCGCATGATCGATCGATCGTTTCCTTTGATTCGGGACTTCGCAGTCATCGGCTCGCGCATTTCATAAGCACGGGGCTTGGTGTTGCGCGTCAGGAACGGAGTATGGATGTATTATAACGACCCTTTCTTCTACTTTTGTGACACAAGAGATTCATTGCATCGTTTTAATCAAGCATTTGCATCACTGAGCTGGTGTATTGGTTGAAGGTTTTGTTCGAAGAGGATACCACGGTGTCAGTCGGGTACGCGCTGCAGAAGCCAATCGATACGATCTTGAGCTGTACTTCGTTGACTGCAGGTTGGAAACAAAATGGTTACCTGGGTATTTGTCTTGCCGAACCAATCTCCTCTGTTAATCGCAAGTGTCTGGAATTGAAAATGCAACGACAGTTGACGGACGACGAATGCTAGGATGATAGATACGTAACCTAGTACCTACCACACTAGGAAGTCGTAAACGTTCGTGAACCTCATTGGTTGAAAAAAATCACGTGATGATATTATCGTGTCACAGCTCTGCCTGGAAGCTTCAGGATCTCCAGGGCAAGCCGGATTGCTAGCAACGAGATCAGTTGTTCCAGTGTTGCTTTAGGTTGTCTTTTGCAGCGTCACATAGACTGCCATGTCGGCCGATCTCCGGTCTTTCATTAACGAGCTCCACAAGAGCTTGGAGCAGCGACAACTGGACAACGCTGTCAACATCCTCTCTCGTGCCAAACGAGCACTTCTACAACTCAATGCTCTGACGCCGTCGGATTCGACACCACCGCAGATTCTTGCGCAAGCACGGGAAATTCTCGAACTAGGAGCCATCACATCCATTCGCTTGACAGACTCGGAAGCCTTCACGCGGTACTATCAGCAACTGCAACCGTTCTATGATCATGAGCGCCACCTAGCATCGACAGGGCAAACAGACATCTCCAAGACGAGTCAACGGAGCATCATCACTGGTCTGTATTTGCTGCTTTTGTTGAGCTCTGGCGACTCCGCACAATTCCATACCGTATTGGAGGGGTTGATTGTGGAGGCATCTCTGGAGGGACGCCGTGTCGAGGATGATCCCTACATCAAGTACCCAGTTGAGCTGGAGCGGAGTTTGATGGAGGGCAGCTACGACAAGGTGTGGCGTGCGACCAAGTCTGAAACAGTGCCAACAGAGGATTTCGGGTTATTCTCGAATGTACGCTCCACACCGTTCCCGGCGAGCTGCCGGCAGATTGTGATGCTGACGGGTTCATAGATTCTGGTTGGTACCATTCGACGAGAGATCGCCGAGTGCTCCGAGAATGCGTACGAGTCACTCCCCATCTCCAACGCCAAGAACCTTCTCTTCCTCGATTCCGAAGGTGCCGTGGTGCAGTTCGCTCAGGAGCGTGGTTGGACGCTGCGAGACGGTCGGATATACTTCCCTTTCCAAGCAGTTGCACCCCCGCCGCCTGGTGCTTCTGGAGCGCTGGTCCCGGAGCCTGCAACTCGGGGCGACAAGGCCTTTGCGCCGCCACTGTATAGCAGTGTTGTGATTGAGAATACGATCGGGTACGCGCGGGAACTGGAAACCATTGTTTGATTGACGTTTGTCTGGGTTACGTGGTGTGTAATGTGGACAGAACTACAACGAATGCATCATTTCCTTATAATTGCTCTATTCAGTTGCCTTCCAACCTTTTATGATATATCTACCTTCCACAAGCACAATCTCTTGTCGTAGAAACTACTTGACACGACAAAGATGCTGCCATTCCCCTGATCTCCTGGTCGATATACGTCAGACGCGTAGTTCATACTCTCATGCTCTGTGAACTGCGCCAGGACTCGTATCGTCCATTCCCCAACATCCTCCGTCGTAGCTGATCGCCAGACAATTTCCACGACTCTCGCGCCAGCATGCATACAACTCGCCAGAATCACGAGTCGAGTCTCGATGGCCCTGTCGTCAGAGGCGACTCTCGAGGATAGTAAATTCAGCCGCCACACGCCACCACCGAGCCGCTGCTCAGCGAGAATCTTGCCTCGCGGAGGCGTAGCATGATAGACGCGCAAGTACTCATCGTAGCTCCCAGTGAGAAGAATAGGGGCGTCTCGAACCAGAGAAGAGAGCGGGAGGGGAAGAATAGACGTCACGCCCGCGGTGTGATGGCGGGCCTGATCATCGAGGAAGAGAATCTGTCGTTCTTCAAGGGACATGTCGCCTGCATCCTCGACTTGTTGGTGCGAGAATCTCCGTGTTTGGAGAGCACCAAAGTCGTTGCCAGTGAACATGTATGACGTTCTTTCTCCGCCTACAGCAGTGGTGTATGACTCTAGCGCGATGAACCATGTCTCGATACTTTCCCGTGGTATGAAAGACGCCTGTTGGAGGTCATCGGGTGAAGACCCTTCCATGCTGTGTTGCTGAGTTGTGAACACTGATGTCCGCCCATCGGCGAACGTCAGCGCAAATCCCTCTTCATCTTGGTCGCCTGCACAAGGAAGCCAATCCCTCGGCGTCCAGGCGAGAAACAATGCACCTCTATCGGAGTTTTCGTGGGCATCAATCTTCCAGAGGAGCTTGAATGCTGGATATTCTGTTCCGGGTGAGACTGAATACAATGACACGGATGCATTACTCCCAGCTACACCGAGAAGATGTTTTTTCCATGGATGGAACTTGAGATCGAACACTGCATAAGGCAGGTCTATTCGTGCGTCATTGATTTGGACTCTTCAGCAGGCACTCAGCATCGCGTCATTGAATTATACTCTGCCGCGTTCTACTCACAGGGTCTCCTGCTCAGTATCTAAGTACCACAATTGCAAACTACCCGTCTTTCTCTGAGCGACAACAGTATCATCTTCCGTTTCCTCTGAGAGAAGATATGTTCCAATGACCAGGTATGCAGGCTCATTGGGCAAGAATTGGAGGCAGCTGGGTGGTTGGGAAAGGCGGGCCGTGAAAAGGGAGGATGGGCACTGTATTTCCATGTCGTGCATCCTGGACTTTTGAGATGCTATTGTTGAGAGCCGACTCCCGAGGACGTTCATCCACGCATTCCCCGCAATTGGGTTGTATAAGTCAAGTCCGTACGGACCATGTATACCAATACGGGTAGTTAACGAGAAAAGAAAAGTACCGAAATACGGTACGGGTTATGTACGAAGCTGGTACGCTACCCCGTACGTAGGTACTGTATGACTACAGTACAGTCTCATACCGTACCAACTCCGCAATCTTGTCATAGTTGGCCGGGCCAACAGCCGGTTATTTACAATCACCTCCAGAAGAACAGTTCCGTTCGTCATGACAGGATGTAAACCGCAAGGTACTCCCCTTTGCAGAACCACTAGCCATGATCCAAGTCCCTGAGTACTAGGCTACTTAACTAAGTACTCCGTACAGGTTGGCATTCGATTTGGACGTTGAGAAGCGTCACAGAGCACGGATAATCTCCTGAACTTAGCCGGTCATACGGAATAAATAAAACCGTTCAACGCCAAGTACGGAGTATGGTGCATAGGACAATCTCAGGGGGCAAAACACGAAGATCTCAACCGGAGCATAAGAACCGAGGTCGTGCACTGATACTCCTTACTTCTTTCAGGAAGCACTCCGGGTCACCTGGCAGAATAGAATGGCTAGAAATCATGGAATAGGGGCAGGCCACCTTCATCTCTTGCATTCTGATACTACTACTACTACTACTACTACTACCGTAGTGGTACATCCAGGATCAAAATGACGCGCTGGCACCGTCTGCTCGTACTGGTAGTATGCCATACGATTACTGTCGCGCAGCTATGCGCTGCTTTGTCGGTAGCGGATGCTTTGGCCGACGCTACGGCGGCCATTGCTGCGACGACGGGGAATTCGTCGGCCGGCTTGACCCTGACTTCCCTGCTCGCGAAGATTGCGGACAAACCGGAACTGAAGAATGCAGTGGTTAAGGCATTTGAAAAAGTCAATCCAGATTCAGATGAAACGACCGATCCCGAGCTGAGTGATCCCTACGGCAAATCACCACCCGTGTATCCTTCCCGTGAGTAGCTCGGATTTTACAAAAGGACAGGGCCGACCTAACATCATTGCCAGCCCAGGCACCCGGCTCTGGCGAGTGGGAAGATGCCTTCAAGAAAGCTCGGGAGTTGATAGCGTCGATGAAAGTTGACGAAAAGATCGACATTCTCATCGGTCAGCTGGATGCTAAGGGATGCTCTGGTTTCACTGGCTCGGTGAAGCGACTGGGCTTTCCAGGTATATGCTTGAACGATGCCGAGAGTGGAGTCAGAACGGGCAAGCTGGTCAACGGTTATCCGGCGCAGATA
The DNA here is from genome assembly GCF_041956625.1 of Thermomyces dupontii. NCBI lineage: Eukaryota > Fungi > Ascomycota > Eurotiomycetes > Eurotiales > Trichocomaceae > Thermomyces > Thermomyces dupontii. Next base: position 91,200 of record NW_027192309.1, on the reverse strand, counting down.
CATGTCGGAGCCTCCTGGAACAAGACCCTGGCGCTTGAAAGGGCACGATTCCTGGGGCGAGAATTCAAAGCAAAAGGTGCCAACGTCCTACTCGGGCCCGTCGTTGGACCTCTAGGACGCGTCGCGAAGGGCGGAAGGAATTGGGAGGGCTTCACCAATGATCCGTACCTGGCTGGAGCTCTTGTGGCTCCCACGATCCAAGGGTATCAAGAGTCCGTCATTGCATGTGTCAAACACTTGATCGCCAATGAGCAGGAAACGAACCGTTTGCCACCTCTGGCTGGTTATTTGGGCATCCTGAACCATTCTGTTTCCTCCAACGTGGACGACAGGACCATGCATGAACTCTACCTGTGGCCCTTTTACGATGCTGTCAAGGCAGGAGTTGGGTCCGTCATGTGCGCCTACAACCGGGTTAATAATAGCTATGCGTGTCAGAACAGCAAAGTGATGAACGGCTATTTGAAGACCGAACTAGGGTTCCAAGGCTTCGTGGTTAGTGATTGGAATGGCCAGCAAACTGGGATCGCGAGCGCGAACGCCGGGCTTGACATGGCCATGCCCAACTCGCGCTTCTGGGGGCTTGGCCAACTCAAGGCTGCAGTGGCCAATGGGTCTGTATCCGAAAGTCGCCTAGATGATATGGTCACTAGAGTGCTGGCGGCGTGGTATCGGTTTGCCCCATTCGAGGAGCCCGGGATGAACAAACATACCTCCGTGGATGCTCGCGATGAAGCCGCAGCACCAGTTCTGCTCCAAAGCGCAGTCGAGGGTCACGTACTCGTCAAGAATGTTCGCAATGCACTGCCGCTGAAGAAACCGCAGACACTGTCGGTGTTTGGCTATGACGCGATAGGAGGCTCAAACACTTCGGCCACCTCAGACGACATTTTGTACGGGTTCGGTCTATCGAATGCAAAGACGTACACGGACGGTCGTCGCTTTACGGGCTTCGAGATGATTCTTCATTTTTCTACGCTGGTGCCACCGGGTAGTTCTGGACCAGAAGTAGCTCTTGATGGCACGCTGATCACCGGTGGTGGTTCCGGAGCTATCACGCCAGTATCAGCAACTGCTCCCTTTGACGCCATCAGCCAACGGGCGGCTCTGGACGGCACTACCCTATACACGGATTTCAAGTCAACAAACCCACAGGTCAAGCCGTCCGATGCCTGCCTAGTCTTTGTCAATGCTTTAGCGTCGGAGGCCTGGGATCGCAGCACTCTTGCAGACGAGTACAGCGATAACCTCATTCTGAACGTTGCATCCAAGTGCAAGAATACGATCGTCGTGATTCACAATGCTGGAATTCGGCTTGTGGACAGATGGATTGAGCATGAGAATGTGACGGGTGTGATTTTCGCCCATTTACCCGGTCAAGAAAGTGGGACATCTCTCGTCGAGATTCTCTACGGACACCAGTCTCCCTCCGGACGGCTTCCATACACCGTTGCGAGGAAGGAGGAGGATTATGGCAGCCTTCTGAATCCTACGCTGCCCGACCCAGCGCATCCTTTCCGTCCGCAGTCAAACTTCACTGAAGGACTCTACATCGACTACAAACATTTCATTGAGAAGGGCATCACGCCTCGCTTCGAGTTCGGATATGGGCTGACGTACACCAATTTCACCTACTCGAATCTGAGCATTTCGAAGAATCGAAGCGCCGATAAATCTTACTTGCCCCCAGATCACTCGACAACGCCTCCCGAGGGTGGACTTGCATCCTTGTACGATGTGATTGCCACAGTCGAAGCAACTGTGAAAAACACCGGCAGCGTAACAGCTGCGGAAGTCGCGCAGCTGTATGTGGGTATTCAAGGCAGTGGAGTACCCAAGGCCCTGCGGGGATTTGACAAGCAGTTGATCCGGCCTGGAGAGAGCGTCAAGATGTCCTTCCCATTGCGGCGGCGTGATCTCAGCAAATGGGATATTGAAAAGCAGCAATGGGTGCTCCCGCCAGGGCCGCATAAGGTTATGGTGGGTAAGAGCGTTCTAGACATTCAGCTCGAGGGAGAGCTCGCGTTTTGACATTTCATTCTCGTCGTTGTTTTTGCTAGCGGACATGTAAGTAGTGGTTGCATTCTACAATACATAATCTTGGGTTTCTTGATAACGAAATCACGACCTGATGAAGAAGTTGCGCAACGTCTTGACAATGCCCGGTTACGATCCTTCATTGTCCGGCTCCCACATCCTGAATACGTTCTGTTCTTTACTGCAGTCAGAAACCCTGTCTGCGAACTCCTCAAAACTTCTTCTCTCCTTTCCTGTTCTTCTTCTTCCCTCGTTTCTTGTTCTTCTTCTGTCCAGTCTTGTCCAACCTCTGCTCTCCTTGATTGTTCTCTTTCTGCACTCCTGTCTTGTTCTCCTGCTTCCCTTTCTCCTGCTCTCCTTTCTTGACCTCCTTCTGTTCTTCCTTTTTTTTTTTGATTTCCTTCTGCTCTCCATTCTTGCTCGCCTCAACTTCTTCATCATCGTCATCGGACATAAGGGAATCGATAATGCCCAGGCCTCGTCGATATCTTCGGGATTCCACGGCCTCAAACCAAACCTGAACAGAAAATTCATCCATCCACCCCAGGATTTGACAACCTTTTGCTGTTCAGGGTTGAGCCATTCTATTTCCGAGTCATCATCGTCAAAGTCATCCTCATCGTGACCATCGCCATCATCATCGTCGCCATCAGCCTCATCACCGAGTAAGGTTTTGAGAACTTGCAAGGCCCCGTCGACATCATCGGGGTCTTTCCAGGGCCTCAATCCGAAAGCGATGCAAAAATTCGTCCATCCGCCGTACTCTTTGACAACCTCCCGCTCTTTGGGACTGAGAAATGCTGTTTCCAGGTCAGAATCGTCGTCATCTTCATCTTCATCTTCCTCTTCATCTGCGGCGACAAAGGTCCTCAGAATTTGCTTGGCCTCGTCGACATCGTCATCCTTCCAGGGCTTCAGTCCGAAACAGATGAGAAAATTCGTCCATCCGCCGTAAGACCTGACAATATCCCGCTCTTCGGGAGTGAGAGGCGGCTCTATTTCCTAGTAGATCAGCGACAACCGACTTCTTTGTCCGAAATTGATAGTGGTAGTGAGGTGTGCATACGAAGACAATCGGTTGCGGACATGATTCCGTGCTTTACCTATCCGTGATTCGAAGGAAGTTTAATTGTGAGGGGTAGTCTGCGAGACTCTGAGTCAGAATCTGCCAGACTGGTACTTGAAAGTGGTTTGGAAAGCTCGTGGAACTGGTCGCGATGCGGGGACAAAGGAGCCAGTGCAATTGGCACCCTGCAGGGAGCTATTGATATGAGAAAAACTTGTCGGGTGGAACCCTACGAATCAAGAGCTCGACAACTCTCAAGATTTTGAAACCCCTTGGAGACAGTTCAGTATACATAGCTCACCCGACGACTAACAGTATCAATTGCTGACTCCAATTGATCGGTTCCGTGCATGCTCTTTCCGGGTCGATGGATCATTTCTACTCGTAGTTTGTCTGGCGCTAAGTCGGCCTTGTTCGTGTCCAGAATGCCCGCCATCAGAAATACAATGATTCATCTGACCAGGAAAAAGCATGCATGCACAGAATCCATCAGTTTGAATCAGCAATCAGCTGGTTATCGAACCAGTCGCAGCCGCATCCGGACAAACTCAAGCCCGCCTTACGCTGGTTGGGAAATCTCTTCGACCAGAAGATGGAAACACGCCATACCCTAGGTATTGCGGAACGGGCCGCCAGAGCCAGACACATCAGAGACCTCGCTCGCACGGCCCGCGGTTCCCCTCTGAAGATCGCACTTAGGAAGGGCCCAAAGGAGAAGAACTGAGATCTTCGCCGAGTCCATTCTCGTATCTCCCCTTCCTTCGATGTCGCATGACCCGCGCGTTTTCAGCACAAGTACTCTGTACGATCATGTTGGCTAATGTCCAGGAGTATCAAGCAACTGAGCAATGGGACTGGAGTCAATCGCAAGCTGAATGGGCCGGTGCGATGTCAGTGTCAAAAACAGTCCAGATTTCGCTGGTTTGAGTGTTCAGAACATCAGTGGAATAGAATTTACTGTTACTACTTTGCTCGTACGTATCTTGATGAAAACCCACCGGCAATGCATGCAGCATCGAAGGAAGGACAGATACAAGAATGGACTCGGACAAGAGCACAAGGTCTGAAATGCTCTCAGTCAGACTTGGAAGGTCATGAGATCATGGATCTTTGTATATGTATGCATTCGCCAAACGAAACTTCTCTTTTAGACACATCTTGCAAACGGGCCGGTGTTTGGCGACGCCACAACCCATCGTTTCGACAGTTCTGCGCCGGAGGATCCCGCTGGCGGGCCATAGCCACTACTGGAATCAAAAGAGTGGATGCCTGTTTGGCACCACTAGCTCCTGGGCTGTATCGCGTCCGTGTTCTTAGGTGTCGGACAAGGATGGTTTAGAATCCGACTCTTTCCAAGCGGGATGCATCAAATCGAGAGATCGCTTCTTTGCTGCCCAGGTCAAGGATGCCTGCATCTCGGTGTAACCAGGACGCCACGACGAGAGGAGTACGAAGTATCCAAACACGAGCTGCTGTTGCAAGTCGTCCAACGAAGTCTCGCTGTTCTCGTTGAGTTACGTCGGAAGTTCCTATGTTGGAATGACACACGCAAATCAAACCGTCACGCGCTGGGTGTTCATCTCCCATGCATTATTTCCTCGCACGCTGCCCGCAGCTCCGCGACACCCTTGACCCCGTCCCACTTCTCTAACAATTGCTTGATCTCCTCCCAGTCTTTCTCTGCTTCTTCCCTCTTATCCTCCCGGAGTAGTCGCCGTAATCGATCCGGCGTATTGAGAGCGTACTTGACGGTGTCTCGCTCTGCCGCCCTTTCCTGGTTTTCTGCTCTACTCTTCGTCTCCTGAACACGTCGGCGGAGATCCTCTCCTTCCTTGATGAGAGCGCCCGCTGTTTCGGCCACGAATCCCACTGCCGGTACTAACGTCTTGGTCATCGTCAATGGCGCGCCTCGCTCCTCCATGGTTTTCCGCATAGTGCCGATCGTTTCCACAGCCCGGATCAACTTGGAGTAGTTATCATACACAAGCGCTTTCTGCTCTCCATCGAGCGTGCGAATATCGGAAACCAGTGTATTTTCAGCCTTCAGCACAGTAGAGAGCGACGATGTCTCGAGGAGTTTATCAACATAATGCCGTGCATCGAAATCGGCACTATCTAGCTCCGAGGTGAACGTGTGCAATGGTAATTGCGAGATGTCATTGACGTCCGTTGGCCGCGGGCTAGGACTGTGTGTCCGACCCGCATTGGACCCGGGAGATCGAAGATTGTAGTAATCGCGTAAAGCGGCGCGATTGCGGCGATGCGCTCCGGGTGAAAGTGCACGGCTCGTTGATGCAGGAGTTCCACTGACGGTGAGGTTGCTGCTGGTCGTCTCTACCGATGACCGACGTGACGCTGTGGTCGGTGTCCCCGACGCTACGACTGAGGAGCGGTGCGAATCGAACGTTGACATGTCGAGCCCGCCGTGTGATGTTGAATTACAACTGAGTACCCGTACCGAGTCAAAAGATGCTGAGCGTGAGCCCAGCTCCATCACAGCTTCGGCCATCCAATGATCGGCCAGGTTTCTACTTTATTTGGCAAGATTTACGGAGTACTCGTATCGTATCGTACACAAGTATCTTAATCAACAAATGAAGCAAAAATACTTTTGGTTATGATAAACACCGTACCCTCTGCCGTGCTCTCTCGTCACATCGCCGAACACGAGACGTGTCAGTTCCCAAGATACTACACACTCCTGCTGCGTACAGATGCGAGCTGGCCCGCCTAACGTTTGATTCCAAATGGCCAGCCTTCAGGAACACATCAGATCACACCTGTTTTCAAAATCCCTCTTTGTCTCTCCCGCCTGGATCACCACTTTTGTCAGCTCTCTCTCCCAGGGACAACAACGAGCGCCTCCATCTGCATTGGCACAGACCGCGCTCTTCCGCCTCCTAACCTCGGACTTTACCACCTCCCTGTCCACATTGGAACCGTCTGCACTGCTACCGCGTGATATCTCTGATCCTCACGTTCAGGAGCGGCGTATTCCCGGCCCGGTACCTGTGCAGGTCCTCGACATCGAGGACATTGGTGTGAGCTCATGGAGTCAGGTGGAAGCCATTGAGCAGCTGGAGCGCGGAGAGACGGTTCGCGGGCGACAGATCGTTAGGAATGTCGATGTGAATGACGCAGAGAACACGCGCAACAACACTACTGGCCGGCCGCAGGAAGACCGGGAGAGTAATAAAAGTCGTGGGCCGCATCGGCTTGTGCTTCAGGACGCCGGCGGGACCAAGGTGATGGCCCTTGAGTTGAAGCCCGTCGAAGGTATAGCCATTGGTAAGCTGCCCATTGGAGCGAAGATGCTGCTCAAGAATACGGTTGTTGGCAGAGGCATGGTCCTCTTGACGCCTGATACTGTCACTCTCCTTGGAGGCAAGATCGATGCAATGGACACGGCTTGGAAGAAGAATCGGAAGGAGAATCTTCTTAGGCGGATTGAAGCACTCAATCAAGAGCGACCCGGGAATATTGAGAACGACGAGATTGTGGAGATTGATGACTGAAAATATATTGCATGGTCGGGTGTGGTTCATGCAGTTTATTTACTGCGATTCTCTATCTTACTGCTCACACGGATGACTATCATACATGCAATGGAAGCTTCATGCTTCCCCCGAAATGGCGTGACTGAGCTCCTCCCAACCATCCCTCTTCCAGGGGGCAACCATAACAGCCCGCATCGAGTCGCTAATGGTACCCGTCTGCGCATAGGCCTCGCACAAATCGCCTGCCTCGAGATTCCCGCGAGGCGGAACACACTGCAGAGCAGTGCGAATGGCCATCTTCGCAGGATAATATTCCCCGCTAGCGGCCGCTAGCTCCATCCATCCCTGTGGTTGACCAGGAGCCAACATGACTGCAGTCGCAGCCTCGCCGACTTGTCTGGTCTCCTCCTCGACGCTGGTATCGGTATTCAACCCAATCGCTTTGATGGCAGCCAACAGCTTGGCTATCTTTGCGCGATCCTGGATCCCAACATCATCTCTCGTCCTTGCGGTTTCCAAGTCGGCCTGCACCGCCGCTATCGCGTCTTCATCTCCATCCAACAAGGCGATGGCACCGAGGAGCGTCACAGCGCCCACGTGGTCGGGGTATCTCTCGACGCAATCGAACAACTGCTGCCGGGCCACACTGCGTTCCTCTTCTCCGCCCTTCGCCCAGAGGACCTGAGCAAGGAGACAGATGACTTCGGACGCATTCTCGGCCTCATGCAGAGCGTCACGGAACATGTCGATGGCCTGATCCATGGATTTGAGGTAGTAGTAGGCGAGGCCTGCCGTGAGATGAGCAGAGAGCCGAAGTTTACCAATGGCTTCGGGATCCACTGTGGCCGCTTCTTCTTCGGCCGACAGTGACAAGGCAGTCTCGGCCTTCTCAGCGGCCGCTTCGAATTCGCCATTGGCGAGATGGACTCGGGCCACGTCCGCGCTGGCTAGCGCGAAGCGCACCATGGTTGACGGCGACTCTTCGACTTCGTATTCGGCCTCCAAAACAGCGGAGACCTCCTCAAGATTTTTCACGGCATCCGAGAATTCTCCAATCCGCTCAGCCAACAGTCCTGCCAGATGCTCAGATGCATAATCGGATGGCTCCTGACAATACAATTGGTGTACGGCAAATAGCGGCCGGATCAGTTCCGAGATCTTGTTTGACATCCCGACGTCATCGAGAAGATGGTCGAAAAGGCTGAGGCTGTATTGACGTTTTGGAACAACCGAGAATGAGCTAGAGATATCAAATGCATGCGTGAATAGTGCCCTAGCTTCCGTCGGATCACCGAAAAGCATTGCCAGGAACCCTTGCCCTAGCCAAGCCGGCGCGTAATCAGGATCCGCAGACTGAGCCCGAGTAAAGGCATGATTGGAAAGCTCCAGGTCGTTGTGGATCAAGTAAAAAGCACCGAGATTCGTCCAGTTCTGCGCACTCCGCTCGTTGAGATGTAAGCTGCGCACGAAGGCATGCTGAGCGACCTTTGGACTGAGAGACGATGTAACCACGCCCAGCGCATTCCAAAACTCCGCGTTCCCCGCCTCCAGTTCAATCGCCTTCTTGAAGCATCGGATGGCCGCTTTGAGATACTTGCGCGGACGCTTCTTTTCCTTTGTGACTGTGCCCTCTTCGACCGTTCTGTATGCTCGATATTCGGCCCAACCAAGATTGTACCATGAAACGGCCTGTGCGTGGACATCGTCCGCGGATACGTGCACGGCGCGTTTATACGCCAGAATGGCCGCAAAGATACATGCGTTGGCCAAGGTAGAGGGTGTCTTTTCAGAAGGATCTAACAAGGACGCATAATTTGTCCCGATACCGTCCCCGTCGGCTAGAATCTCGAATGTAGCTTCATCAAGCTCTGTGCCCAACACCTGCACCAGGCTAGATGTAGAGATGAAATCTGCTTTGTTCTTGACGTACGAAAACACGGCGCATGCATCGCCCACGGCTTTCCACAAATTGAATACTCGGGGGTGGTCGCGCGCCACAGTTGAAGCGGTGTCGATTGCCTTCTGCGCCAGGGTGGCGGCATCATTGAAGAGTCCCGTCTCGATGTTCTTCCACGAACCTTCCACCAGGGTCTGCAAAAGCGCGATCAGAACACCAAACTCGCCTGGTCGGATGTCCAGCACGGCCTCGTATCGCGAAATAGCCGCCTCGTATTCTCCGAGTTCACGTTTCACGTTCGCCAACATGTACTTTGCGAACCAGATGTGCTCTTTCTCAGCTGGCGGTAGGTTCGATTCCAGCGATTCAGCCTGCTCGAACGCCTTTGTGGCGGCGATATATCGCCCGGAGTTGTGATAGCTCTCGCCTAGACCGACCCAGGAGTGGTAATCATCCGGCGAAATCCTGAGCGCGGATTGATACGAGACGATGCTTTTCGAGTACTGCTGCCGGTTGATCTGGACGACACCTAGGGCTACATATGGCCAACTAAACCCTCGGCTCTTTGATCCTGGTGCTGGCTTGGCCTTCCCAGATTCCACCACGCGTTGGGCAACTGCTTCCACGAGATCCCATTCCTTTTGATCAGCAAAGGCTCTCGCAAGTCGTTCGGCTGCCTCAACCTCCGACGCAGAGAGTTCGAACGCCTTGTGGAAGCATCTTCGCGCTCGGTTCTTGTCTTTCTTGTAATCTGCGTAGAAGATTCCCAAACTAGTATACGCTGGAGCATAGTTTAAATCAGACTGGATGGAGGCCAAGAAGTTGGCATATGCTCCGCTGCGGTCCTTGCGAGCCGCCGGTGAAGGATCAAGTTCCCATTTGCAGTAGCCAATTCGGTAATGAAGTTCGGCTTTGAATTCACGGCTGAGCGATTGGGCTGACTCCCCCTCGGCCAGGACATCTTGCAGGCCGGCCAGACCGGTTTCCAGGTCACCGTTGAGAGCCGTGCACCAATAGAACTCCGATTGAATCTTGAGATTCGAAGGATCACGCTGCCGTGCTCGTTGGAGGAAATCAACGGCTTCTTCGTAGTTCTGGTCTTCCTCCAATATCAGGCCAACACCGAGTAGGCATCTGGTGTCTGTCGGTTTTCTTTTCAAAATACCCTCGAAGATAGTCTTCGCCTCCGGATGGTTACGGGGCGATTGATGCGAGATCAACGCAGTTGCGAGAGTAATCTGAATGGCGTCCGCTGTGTGGCGGAGAGCGACGCTTGTTTGCCTGGTCTGCTCCCTGATGAGAGAGAGGCCTTTTCGCGCAATGTCAACTGCGGTTCCATGTTCTTCCATAAACAGATACAGCTGGGCCATGATCCGATGGGCCATGACAGAATTCGAGGCCTTCTCAAGGCCATCAGACATAAGTAGCAGCCTTTCCTCGGCAGAGATGAACTCTGCTGTCTCGCCATTGGAGTTATCCTGCTTTTCATCCGCTTGTGCGGTTTCAGTCGACCGCGGAAACGGAGAGATATCACTTGAAAGGAATCCCCGCAGCACTTTGCTCAGGCCATCCTCTGGGAAGAACTGAGTAAACTCCAGTAGCATTCCGTGGTCCCAATCTGAAAACTCCTTGACATCATTCCATTCGAGGACAATTTTCCACGCCAGATCAAACGGATGTTTGATGATCACCATGTCCTTTGCTGAGCGATACACCTCATCTCGCTTCGCCTTTTTCTGGTCGGGTGGCAGGACCAACAAATGATCATAGGCTCTTTGCAACAACTTCTCCTCGTACCGATGTCTAATGTCGTCGTCATGCGTCCAGTCAATCAGCCCATGATAAAGCTCTTCAAGCTCTGGTCGACTAAACGCCTCATTCTTCACCTCCATCGTGACTTGGTCTATCCTAGCACCCAGGCGAGTCCGTCGCTCCCCTATTTCCCTGTTGATGAACTCCTTCTCCTCGGCTTCAGCGTATTCAATCAATCGCTGATACGTATCAGCAGGACGCGGAACCCGACCCTCCAAGGCACCATAGAGTGGACATGAAGGAAGCTGGAGGCGTAGCGCCTCCTTCAGTTCTGCGCGTGAACCATTTTTGCGAACGAATCTGATATATTTCTCGACCAGATCCACACACCGATCCCGTTCATCGCTGTCCCGATTCCGACATGTTAGCCGTCTGAACCGGCTTTGTTTCGACTGAACAACACATACGCATCCGCAAAAATCTGGCCCAACTTCAGCACGACATCGCGATACTCCTCCAGTTTCTGGCCGCCCTGTTTCTCGTACAGGTTGACGAGACCCTGCCATGCTGTTTTATCGTTGTGCTTGATCCGAGTGGCCGCAAGATACGACTTCTCGGCGAGAGCTGCGTTTCCCAGTTTGTCTTGCGCAAGCCCCAAGAAGACATTTCTTTTGTGAAATGCATAGTCAACATGCAAGCGTTTCCCAAGGGTGCGGCAGTTGGCAGACATACGCATGGTAATTGGAGGGGTCGGCCTGGACTATCTCTTGTGCCTTGGCCGCCGCGGTTTCATAGTCTTGGGAGTCTAAAGCTGTGCGTACAGCCTTTAAGGCGGCCTTTGAAGACATGCTTGAGCAGACAGTTTGGCTGCCGCAAGCAAAATTGACCGACGAGGGTTGTATGTGGCCGGAGCTTGTAAGTGGGAGTATCTTATTGCAGCTCAACAATGATTGCCGACAGGAAACACCATGATCTCCTCCTACCAGGTATGTATCGCTTATCGGTTGGCTTATCGCTTATCAATAAGTATACGCTAAGTCGTTATTGGTAGCTGTCTTATCGCACGTGACCTGCTGTGTTGGCTGGACTCCTCTAGAGCTGGAGCATCCAGTGGTCAACACAACACAGCCACGTTCTTCTCCTGGAGCTATGCTTCATTCGGTTTCCTGGATCAGCCGAGCTTGTTGTTTCGGGGCTTTCGGTTGATTGTTGTTGGTGGCGCATCAACAGCGCGCCAAAAACGAGGCCATAAATACTACGGCTGAAGACGCATCCCATTGCTCCCAGCTGTAGGCTCTCCTAGTACCTACGAGTACTTTACTCCAATACTAGTTGCTCATCTGACACTACACCCTTCTCACCGCAACTGGCGGTGTGGTCGCTGAAGTCTAGACTTACCTTTTCAGTTGATCGAGCTTGGGTTCTTGTTCAATACAAGCCGTTTGAGTGTCTGCCTCCTCGTTCGAGTCTCGAATACCTTGCGGTTCAACCCTCCTTAGGTCAATCGAATGGCGCCCTTACAACTTCGCGTCGAGGGACGCAAGTTCCGGGATCCAAACAATCGAGAGATCACGATCCGAGGGATCAATGTGGCAGGCGATGCAAAGTATCCAAAGAAGCCGGATGTCCCATCGCACGTCTCAACAAACTTCTATGATGGCGACAATGTCTCCTTCGTCGGCCGACCGTTCTCCCTGGAGGAAGCACCCCAACATTTTGGCAGGTTGCGAAAATGGGGTTACAACACCATCCGCTATATCTTCACTTGGGAAGCGATTGAGCATGCGGGGCCGGGCAGATATGATGATGAATGGATAGCGTTCACCATCGAAGTGTTGCGGCAAGCGAAGGCGCATGACTTTTACGTCTTTATGGATCCTCATCAGGACGTCGTATGTGATATTTTCTCTTTATGAAAGTATGCGCGCATTGACATCGGCAGTGGTCGAGATTCTCCGGCGGCTCTGGCGCGCCGATGTGGACGCTGTATGCAGCTGGGTTCAACCCGAAGGCATTCAACAAAACCCAAGCGGCGCTGGTGCATAACACCTGGCCGGACCCAGCGAAGTTTCCCAAAATGATCTGGAGCACGAACTATACGCGACTCGTGTGTCAGACCATATTCACCTTGTTCTGGGCTGGTCGGGACTTCGCACCCAAGGCCATCATCGATGGCCAGAACATCCAGGATTATCTCCAGAGTCATTTCATTGCTGCTTGCAAGTATCTAGCCACGAAGATTCATGAAGCCGGAGATCTGGAAGACTCCGTCATCATCGGCTGGGAGAGCATCAACGAACCCAATCGAGGTCTGATTGGGTATAAGGACATCTCGGTCATTCCCCCCGAGCAACAGCTCCAACTCGGAACATCCCCCACAGCTTTTCAGGCCATGCTCACGGGTGCCGGTCGTGCATGCGAAATCCCTACATGGGACTTCGGCATTTTCGGGCCATACCAGACTGGCCGAGAGCTCGTCGACCCAGAAGGCGAGATTGCATGGTTGCCTACAGACTTCGACGATACAATTTACGGCTGGAAGCGCGACCCTGGATGGAAACTGGGCGAGTGCCTCTGGGCACAACATGGTGTCTGGGATCCGGAGACTAATGAGCTGCTGCGGAAGGATTACTTCTCGAAGAATCCGCGAACGGGAGAACCTCTCGATTACGATAAATTTATCAACACGTATTTCATGGACCACTACCGGGCCTTCAGGGATGCAATTCGGAGTGTCCACTCGAGCGCTATCATGTTGTGTCAGCCACCAGTGATGGAGATCCCTCCCGCACTGAAAGGGACGCAAGATGATGACCCTAACATGGTTCACGCTGCCCACTTTTATGACGGACTGACACTCATTACCAAGCATTGGTTGGTGTAATGCTGGCGTTAAGATGCAACTACGCTGCTAATGAGACCACAGGAATCGCTACTTCAACGTCGACGTAATCGGCGTCCTGCGCGGCAAATACCTCACTCCGGCATTTGCCGTGAAGCTGGGTGAGACTGCGATTCGGAACTCTCTTCGCAGTCAGCTCAAGTTCCTGCGTGATGAGAGTCTCGAAAAGATGGGCGAGCATCCCATGCTCTTCACTGAGATTGGGATTCCTTATGACATGGATGACAAGTACGCCTACAAGACCGGCGACTACAGCAGCCAAATTCGAGCAATGGACGCAAACCACTTTGCGCTGGAAGGAAGCGGCACGAACGGATTCAATATCTGGCAATACATGACTGAGGTACGGCGAATCTCGCGTCAAGAGTTTCACCTTCTAATCCCATCACAGAACAGTCATCAGTGGGGAGATCAGTGGAATGGAGAGGATTTGTCTATTTTCTCCAAAGATGACCTTGAAATTCCCATGTCCGATTCGGGTATTGGTCCACGCGCGTCGCTAGACCGCAACTCTCCATCATTTTCTGAGAGCCAGGGCGCCGGCGATGCGGGAAAGGTTGATCGTAGTAACATCCGAAACGTTGTGAAGTCTCCCGAGATCGCGCCACAGGCGTCTAGGAAGTCCTCCGATCTACAGAATAAGCCAGGGTTCCGAGCGGCCGAAGCTTTCATACGACCCAGTGCCATCTATACCGCTGGCGATTTGTTGAAATTTGATTTTGATCTGCAAAACTGTGTTTTCACCCTGTCCTTGCGCGCACCGGCCCCAGCAGCGCAGGAAGCACCGACGGAGATCTACCTACCGGAATGTCACTTCCCCAAGTCGCAGGTGACGGTTTATGTGACAGATGGTCGGTGGTCGATCGACACTGATCAAGAACGATCAAGCACCGTCCAACGCCTCCGATGGTGGCATGGCCAAGGCCAGCAAGATATCAAGGTGCAGGGAGTGAAGAACAAGGCCTTCGAACTTTTAGGGATTGCAGAGGATGAATCTTATCTGGAGCAATGCCAGAAGAGCAGCTGCAGTGTTATGTAACGAGCTATGACTGTCTACCGCTTTGTTGTGCGTTGATATGCATACTGATACCTCAATGCTTTTGGAGCGGAATGTCTCGGCCATGTTTGACTGTTGTTGAGTACTCGTCGTTTGCGTGCTAGCAACATGATTTTCCCTTCTAGCGTACTTGCTGACGACTGGATTGGCGATATACTTGATAGTTTCAATGAATTGACCCAATATTGTGTTGACACGAAGTTCACTGCTTTCATTGCTTTGATCACGGGATATACGGAGTATATTTGAGGCACTCAATAGCTTCCTTGGTCGTGACGAGGGTTTCATACAAGCCTCAGAGGTTAATTGATTGCAGGTACTCAGCGTACACAATGGGTATACAGTTGCCTGATTGTTGACCGAGCCTGGATCATTGATATATTGATGGCTTTAGTCTAAACAACCATATCTATGGAAAACACCAAATCACACACCATGTTTTCTTCCCCAGTTTCCAAGTTTATTCCAGTTCAATCGTCCCTGGAGGCTTGCTCGTGTAATCGTACGCCACGCGACACACCCCGTGCACCTCATTCACAATCCGCGTCGACACCTTGGTCAAAAACTCATGGCTGAAGGGAAATGGGTTGGCGGTCATGAAATCCGTCGACTCTACCGCGCGCAGCAGCACAATGTTCTCGTACACGCGCTTGTCACCCATGACTCCGACGGCTCTACTGGGATCAAGTGCAGCAAAGGCCTGGCCAATCTTGTTGTAGAGTCCTGCCTCGCGGATCATGCTGATGAAGATGTGGTCCGCCTTGCGGGCCATTTCCACGCGCTCGGGCGTGACTTCTCCAAGGACCCGGATGGCGATGCCCTGGGTGATTCAAGGTTAAATGTGATTCAGATCATGCTTGGACGGAGAACTTACCGGTCCGGGGAATGGGTGGCGCATAACAAGGTGCTCGGGGATACCCAACTGACGGCCAAGCTCGCGAACCTCATCCTTAAAGAGCTCTCGCAATGGCTCGATAAGCTTAAGTCCCTGGCCTTCGGTCATTCGTTTCGGTAGACCGCCCTATGCGCATTAGAATATGCCGCACTGTGACTTTGCACAACGTAACCTACGACATTGTGGTGTGTCTTGATGGGCTGACTTGGTCCCTTAAAGGATATCGATTCTATAATTGTTAGACATGGGGATGGTGATAAAGGCAAGGTGGCAAGGGCTTTACCAATCACATCTGGATATCTGATTTTCATTAGTATAGTTCATGATTCGGGAACTTGGGCGGCTACTCACAGTGTTCCCTGCAGGAACCACTCGATTTTTCCTGCATGCTCCGTCTTTCCTGCTGCTGCTTCCAACTTCTTGGCCTGTGTATAGTTAGCCCACCATGCGTACCAACCAGTTCGCGTGTAAAATTTACCTCAGCTTCGAAGGCATCGATAAACGCTCCTCCGATGAATTTCCTCTTTTGCTCAGGATCAGTGATGCCCTTGAGGCCCGCGTAGAATTCCTTCGACGCATCGACAACGGTGAGGTTGATACCAAGGTGCTCCTACTTTCTGGTAAGAATTGGTCTTTGAGCTGAGAAGGTTAACACACACAGTCAAATCCTTCTGAACTTGCTCCCGCTCATTCAACCGCATCAGACCGTGATCAACCAGGACAGCCTTGAAGCGGTCTCCGATGGCCTCGTGCATCAACTTCGCAGCGACGGTCGAATCAACGCCACCGCTGACAGCACCCAGAACTTGGCCTTTGGGCCCAACGAGCTTCCGGATGCGGGCGATTTCTTGCTCGACGAAATTTGCCATGGTCCAATTTTGCTGCGCCTTGCAGATATCGACCGCGAAGTTCTTGAGCAGCTTGGTGCCATTCGGGGTATCTGCGGATCTTTAGCCATGTCAAAGTAAGGCAATTCTCGATTGGAGGCACGTACGAGTGACCTCAGGATGAAACTGGATGCCTAAAAATCATGTCAGTACACTCCAGAGGATTTAAGTAGAGAGATAAGTACCATAAATAGGCTTCGTCTCATGGGCAATCGCGGCGTATTCGGAGTTCGCGGTCGACGCAATAACATGAAAGCCTTCCGGCAGTTTTCCCAGTTTATCACCGTGGGACATCCACACTTTCATCTCCCCCTCCAAACCTTCAAAGAGTCGATCAACGTGACCGTTGATGCTCTTGGCAACCAAGTCCGCGTGTCCATACTCCCGCGCAATGCCCGCTATGACATTCGACTTGTCCTGACGATAGGCAATCTCTTGCATGCCATAGCAAATGCCCAGAATCGGCACGTCAAGGTTGAAGTAGGCATCGTCAACATGTGGCGCGTCTTCTTGGTACACGGAATAGGGTCCTCCGGACAAGATAATGCCCACAGGTTTGAACTTGAGATCAGCCGGTTTGACGGTACATGGTAGCATCTCAGAGTAGACATTGAGCTCGCGAAGACGGCGGGTAATCCTATTCGAGTCAGCGGTTCTATCTACCATGATCCTGCGATGTTGCCCCATGTTCAAGACTGCCAACTATGATTGATCGCGTCTGTCAAGCCGCGCCCCATGCCGTTGCGTCTGAATCATGTTCTTCCATGAACTGATGTTGCAATTGCATTTGGAATATTCGGCAAAGACGGCGTCGGCGACAGATCATGTCTTGGAGGAGGGACGCTCTAAGAAGACGGGGAAGACTACTAACAGATGTGTATACTGGCTCCTACAAAACACTGTCAAACGTACTGCCAGACAGCTAGTTGCATGACTGACGGATTGACTCACCCAAAATCGAGAACCAGGATAGTAGAATACACCTGAGAGAAGGTATTAGATTCAGAGCCGAAGGAGAAATTGCGGTTGAGTTACCGAATGAGGATCGGCGCCGTTTGCAGGGCCAGACATTGTTACGACCGGAGCTGGAGATCTCAAGCAAGTATCGGTGCTGGTGGTTTCCGGCCTTCTTTTGTCGTTCTCTGACCCTGCGATATCACTTGGGTCCAGACGCAGCAAAAAATTCCACCTTATCTCCCCACGCTCATGGGGCGATAGCCGTGGTTATCGATAAACGTTCTTACCCTAACCCTAATCAGGTACTCCGACTTACATGACTTAGTACTTTCCAGATTTGTACTAGTTAGTTGGTTAACTGTACTCCGTAACTACCTAGTTAAGTACTCCATACTTAATGCTTGATTACGGCAGACTTTGATCATTTGTCGAAGCCTCAGGCAGCAAGGCTAAGTAACAACGCTAAACTACATTCGGCTAGCGTGCAGCAAGACTTGATGAATCAGCATCGCTTAGTCTCCTTTCCACACATCAAAAAATCTCAGATCCTCTCGCTGATATCTCCACGCGACTGCCAGCTGCTCACCAGTCAACACAGAGCTGTCGACAAAATGGCTAAGACTAAGAAGGGTAGCGACACGTACGTCTTGATTCCAAAGTGCTGATTCCTTTTCAATACTGACCTTCAACGTGCAGTCTGTCCTCTCGCCTTGCCCTGGTGATGAAATCGGGCAAGGTCACCATGGGCACCAAGAGCACTCTCAAGGCTCTCCGTTCGGGCAAGGCTAAGCTGATCCTCATTGCGGCCAATGCTCCTCCTCTCCGCAAGTCGGAGCTCGAATACGTACGTTCCTGTGCTCACGATTGTTCTCATCGGATCGAAACTCACAGAATTCGAACAGATGGCCATGCTTGCGAAGTGCCCCGTCCACCACTTTGCTGGCAACAACGTAAGTCACTCCCTTCCCCCGAGGTATCTTGACCTCTGAGAAGAAGTTGCCCTGGTGCGACTTCGGAGAGGAAGTCGCTCAGAGATGGCATCTCAATGAGGTGCCGGAGAGCATCGTCGATTAACGTAACAACAGATCGAGCTCGGAACCGCCTGCGGTAAACTCTTCCGATGCAGCGTCATGGTGAGTTGAGGAAATGAACGCCGGTTAGGGGACATCATCAGTTCTAACTACAAGTGATTAGGCCATCCTCGATGCTGGTGACAGCGACATCCTGAGCCATGAGGGTTAAATGTGGATATGACTGCATCAGGAATAGGATACACCCCCAATCAAAAGCAATGGAACTTTTAAATAGAGAGCTCGGTATTCGTGTGATGTGCATTCACAATGGGTGTTATTCAGATACCCCATATAGTTCCCATGGCTGTCCAAAATTGAATGGCTTGCAAGAATGAAATCCGCTGTTTCTTTCTCAATAAGCTACGAACTTTCGAGATCCATCCGCCAGTCGAATTCGTAATGTAGATTCATTTCATGTATTTTCTACTCCGTAAGTCCATGATCGTTGCAGCTTAGAAATCAGAGACGCAAGGAAATTCAAGTGACATCAGCCATCCATGCGCGCTTTTCTCCGACACTAAATCTGCGAGAGAGTTCTATGACTCTATTCCGCAAAGGAGCTTGAGAATCCAATTCGGCAAACTCAGCGCAGATATCAAAACCCTCTTCTGGTTGTGTAGCAATTCAGTCCATATATCATTTTCCGACGGCCTGCGAAACCCGTAGAAACTGAACAGAACTACCTACGCCTGCATGCACCGCTTTTAGCCCGACATCCATTCAGCAGTACGAATCCACAAACATCCGACGCTGTATATTCGCGGGCAAAGACCAAGCTAAAGTCTGGTGCCGGAGAACCGTTCCTTTCGAAGTTTGTTCCGGTCAGATTGGTTGGGCCACGCGGTCGAGGTGGGGAGGCAAGAAAACCACGCGGAGA
The DNA here is from genome assembly GCF_041956625.1 of Thermomyces dupontii. NCBI lineage: Eukaryota > Fungi > Ascomycota > Eurotiomycetes > Eurotiales > Trichocomaceae > Thermomyces > Thermomyces dupontii. The sequence continues at coordinate 72,303 of NW_027192309.1, read as the reverse complement.
CGACGAACAGCACCGTAACACCGTTAACCAGGACACCAGCCGCGGATCTGAATCTCTGACGCGCGCGCGACCGAATCGAAGACCATGCATCGGCTGTGTTATTTGAAGGACGGGCGATAGAGTTCTCTGCAATCCCTTCGGGTACGAGTGCTGGGTAGACGGAAGAAAAATAACACGGCTTTCCTCCTAGCGCAACGCATCACGCCAAACGAAGTTAGCGAACCATGACTACCGCCAACGACGTCCCCGTAGGGAACTTGCAAGACATTTTACGGGCCTTGGAGCTCTGCCATAGCCCCAGCTCGAGCAATGAACTGCGAAGAGAGGCCTTACACTTTCTGGAGTCGCAAAAACAGGACCAGGCGGCGGCTCAAAATGGCTTCTGGCTGGCATCCAATCCAGCCCGCTCCCCCCTCGTGCGACACTTTGGTCTCTCATTGCTGGATCATATCCTGCGGCACACGACCGTGGTTCTCTCCGGCGACCAGCTGACAGAGTTGAAGGACATGGTGTTGCAGTTAGCCCAAGGTATACGTGCCGAGGATCCCAAGTACTATCGCAACAAGGTGGCGCTGTTGTGGGTGGAAGTGGCCAAGCGCAGCTGGGCCCTGCATTGGTTTGATATGGATGAGTCACTGGTCAAGCTCTGGAACGCCTCGATGCTGCACCAGGAGTTCGTCCTCGTCGTGCTGGAAACACTGTCAGATGACATATTCTACCGCGAAGATACGGCCTCGTCCCTGCGTGGCAGTGACTTAAACGCCGCGCTTGTCGAGATTGCAACGCCACTAACCGTTTTCAATGAACCCTATCCAGAACGAGATCGCGGCCGAGTGGTCCTGCGTCACGGCGATGAAGGATGGCTGTCGCGCGTTTGCTTTTTATTGGACCGTTGTCTAGAAAGCATCCACTCCTCCTCAGAGGCCCGGGAGTACACCTTACAGGTACTGGCTGTGCTCCGGTCTCTCTTGGGTTGGATGATGCCCAGGGCCATAATACGCTGTAATGCGGTGGACAGGATTTGCCGCACGCTTACTTCTCAGGACGAAAGAGTTCTCTTGGTAAGCTAGTTCTCCGTGCGGCTGATCGATGTGTCCCTGACAGCTGTTCTAGGCTGCTGTGGAGGCCCTTCATGCTTTGTATAGTCGATCTGGCGTCGACATCGAGGACGTACAACCTCTCGTGCTGAGCATGTATCAAACGGACCACGTGCTGCTTTTGCAGAAGCTCTATCAATGGTCAGGTGTCAGCCCGGAGGATACCGATGAGACGAAATATCAAATCCTCAAGAAACTCTCAGAGGTGGGTGATGGCGTCACGGAATCAAGCCGACACCTAGGCTAATCTTTCCGATAGTTGGTGTCTTACGTCGCAGGATTTCTCGAAGAACAAGGGTTCGAACTGGACAGCGGATATAGCATCGACATTCCACTGTTTCTGCAATTTCTTCTGGAGATTCTGCAACACCAGAGCTTGACCGTGTCCATCCCGGTGCTGCATACCTGGTCTCGGCTATTGGTGACAGGGAAGATTGCCAATTCTGATATCGTAACCTCGATGATCGGCCCTCTGCTTGAAATTTGCATGCGGCGCCTAGTGCGATGGGAGTCTGTTCCAAAGGAATCGGAAGACCCAATTGTCATCTTCCTGCACGCCGACATCGACACAATACCGGAGCGACATGCGTTCGTAGGGAACTACCGGCGCTACTGTGCCTCTGTGATTGAAACCATCGTACAGAAACGGCCGCACGAAGCCATACCCCATATCCTGTCCACAGTAGACCGTTCATTGTCCAATCTATACGTTGACACTGAGCCCTTCAGCGGTACGTTTGGCCAGAAACAGGCTGTATTAACTGCTAACCTCCCTAGCCGCAACTTTCAAAAAGTCATCCATCCCGCTCATGCGCGCCGACACGCAGTTCTCCGTCGTCGAGGCGACTCTGAAGGGTTATCAGAAATGGATTGTCGCATTGGGCCGTACGCCTCAGGACGATGTAAGCAGCGTACCGTCTCTGTTGCCCAGCCTGTCGCTGACCGATGTTAGGAACAGCAACGCAGGACCCTGGAGACTACCCTAGAGAATTGGGCTTTGAGCCTGATGCAACGAAATTTCGAAGTATGGATTGATAGTATTTCCGACTCGGAGATTAGCTGACTGTGTGGTTAGGATCCTGTCATCAAGCAAAGAGTCATCCGCCTCGTTGTCGACATTTCGTCAAAAGCGTTAGACAAGACGCCGAGTTTTGCGCTCAAAGCTTTAGAGCACATTTTGATGACACATCTCGAAGACCAACCCCAATATCCTGCGTACTCGGAGGCCGTGAAGGAGTTGCAGAGTCTCGCCAGCCACGAACTACGGCGCCTGTCGATGCGCTATGCTGATTACTTCTTTGTAAGTGTCGCGGAGACTTCCTTGGACTATCTTCTAACTGATGACCGGCAGACTTTCTACGACGTACTAGAATCAAAGATCCGGGAAATCATAACAACGCACCAGCTTGACGACAAGCTTCAAACAGAATTAACATCTGTACTGCTGATTATCACGTAAGTATACTACTGACATGTGTCAACAACGTATTCTAAGCATGGTGCTCCAGGCAACGAGCGAACAATGTTGATCCTCAATTGCGTGAAACTCGCCTACGAGCTTTCGTAAACCCATTGCGAGAGGCATGGCAAAATCAGGAACTGATAAACATGTCATCTTTTTTTGACGGCTTCTGTCAATTACTGGGCCTCGTCCGTGTTAGACCCTACATGCAAGCCAAACAAGCCCAGAAAATTCCAGACTGGTCTGAGGTCCCGCTGGACGAGGAAGGCAAAGCGATCCAGGAGGAGATGACAAGGAAGTTTCAGCAACTGCCTTTACGGAGCACGAAAACTCTCCTTGCAGTGTCGACCGACAAATTGAAAAAGACGGATCAGGTGTACGAATTGGCGTGTGCTTTGTGGCATGATATGATACCGATCATCCTTCCAGTACTACTACAACTCCTCGGGTATGTATTCTACTGGACTCTACAGTTCCACAGGTCTTGAGTGAATACTCACGTTCTGCCTAGGAACGCTCATGCCTTTCACAACCCGGCAAACTGGGGGAACCTTCCGGACGAGATGCGGACGGTTGTGGGACGGATTTTGACTGATCGATTCTGGCAAGCCGGAATTTCAAAGGGGAGCCGCGATGAGTTTTATGCCCGAATCACGTCGTCAAGGGCAACCTTGGAGGGTTTCGCATCATCGGTGCGCGGCAAGGTGAGAGCTGTCCGGGAGACATGCTATTCCATGCTTTTCAGTATGAGCAGATTGCGGGAATACTTCTACGGGTTCGCCGAGTTACCCGGGCCATTATCCGAAGCATTGTTCAAGGACTCGGTCCATCTGTCGTCGCACCAGTTCTCAATCCTGCTGAACATTTCTCGGTGTCTGATCGACGACTGCCCTGTGCAGTTTCGTCCGCAATTCCTACCTCCGATGTTGACTACTTTGTTCACACACCTCGACAAGAAGGTAACGGATGAATGGGACAGCATCGAGCGACGAAAGGCAGGTCTAGTAGAGGGCGACTTGACGGAAGAAATGAAGGACGAGAGCGTACTTCGGCAGCTCACATATTCCGCCGTGATCATGGTGGCCAGTCTTTTAGATCCCCAACGAGGCGGTACGTACCTCCCCGCCGTGCCAGCAGATGGATATGGGCTAACTCGGACTTTGTAGACCCGGACCAGGCCGAAGAGGCCGATCCGAACGTGCCACCGCCTGCACCGTCTTTGTCTGACTCCATGCGACATTTCATTTTGACGAACCCCCCAATTCTCGAGCCCGTGTTTCTCTTCTGTACACACGTCCTTCGTATGCGTGATACTCGCAGTTGCAGCATCATCACGCGGGTCATCCGCTCGATACTCGCCGATTTTGCGCCTCCCCTAAACGCAGAAACTGCGGTGACTATTCGAGAATTTATCTCTTCCGAGGTCCTGCGCGCCTGCATTGCCTCGGTCAATGAGCCGTACTTTGTCGACATGCAGAAGGACCTCGCTCAGCTCATTGCATCCATCTGGGTGCTCTACGGTCCCTCTACGCCGACCCCTCGCTCTGTTATCGCCAGCCTGCCTGGCATACCGGCGGAGCGGGTCTCGGAGACGGAAGCTGCACTGCTTCGATCGACATCCGCACGCCAGCAACGAGCCTTGATCCTGGACCTCCTTGAAGGTATCCGCGGTGTGAGTATAGCCGAACAAGGCAAGATTCTCGGTACCCATGAACAGCGACGCAAGGCACGCAGTGCTCTCCAGGAGCAATACATGAAAGCTCCAACAGAAATGGAGGGCCAACAGCCGACCAAGGTCAATGTGGACGATGGTCCGGACCTGTCTGGGATTGCGGACATGTTTGGGTAGCCTCGTGCGCTTAGCCGGATGAATTATCCTTGATTCTAGTCATAGAGCTCAGTTGCCCTGGTGTTGCGGAGAGGTGAGGGAAGGTGATTGATGGTGACTAGGTGGACGACGCACTTGCAGGTTAGATGGCACTCTATAAATATGATTAGCAGTATGTGTTGCGAGAAACCCTTGCAGCAGCCAATGTATAGTACTGTATCTCAAGCAAGAATTTCATGTTGATGATAACTTTCTCGTACAAGTCTTTGTAAATCGCAAACCGATGCTCCAATAGTGCTGAGGATGGAAACAGCTTAACATGATATACCTTATATATACAATCACGACAACTTCCATTCCTCTATTTGTTGCAGGATCGGTGATTTTGTTTATGAAGTTAGTCACCGGTCTGAGTTGGCGTAGTTGCCGAGCCCATTTTTACACGATTCCTCGCTCACTTTTCAAACCACCGACACCTATTCTCTTCCCTGAAATCATCTTATTGCGAGACATTGGAAGGCGTGTATGTGAAAGTTGGCCGGACGAATCTTGACCATGTCAGCATAAGTCCCTCTCAACCCTCGTCCTGCTCGTTTCACATACCGGTCCGAATTGTACGGCTTGGTCTCCGTGCCGAGCAGCTTCTTCTCGCGCGCTTGATCGGCGTAGTAGCGTCGGACTAGATCGCGGTCCTCCTCGGCCTGGAGAAGCGGGATGAGATGGATGCGGGCCCAGATCTTCTCGCGGGCGAGTTCACTTCACATTGGCTTGTGTTAACACTCCTTCAATTGCAACATCGAGGGAAAGATAACGCACTTGTGCTCCCGGATTCCATAGTACAGCCGATAGAATCCATACGCCATGATCATGTGCATTCCAAGCAGGTAGTAAATGGGACGGAAACCGCGGGCGGGCAGGTTCCGCTGCGAAGGGCGTTAGTTCATACGAGAATTCTCGCGCACGACCAATTGCTGCTTGGTTTTCTCGGATCGAAGCGAACCTTGTACTGGACGGGCTGATAGCCCCCCGCCGGGGGCATATCCTGCGGCATGGTGGCGGATTTGACGGATAGATGTCGAGAAGTCTGGTGCTTCAACTGTAACCGTCGTCGGAATGGATTGCGGGAAGACGAGACGTTGATTTTGATCACATGATGTCCAGATGATCAGGCTCTTCACCATATTTGGCTAAGCTTACAATAATTTCTAACCTAGTCACGTGACTACTTATCCAAGCAAACGTGACTCGTGTTTCCTCCAACTTAGAGGCCTACCTTTCCTTACCACCTTCACAGGTATTCGGAAAGTCGGGCAGGATACCTGGATATGTCGAAAAGCGGTCTCAAAAATCGAATATGCTTGAATCACTCGCAGCATTGTAATGAGTGTCTAAAGGCGAATGCACACAAAAGAATGCCGCACCAAATACCTACCTAATAGCCAAAGGTACCCAACTCCGTATGTAGAAGTCAACCCCGGAAGTCGAAATCCCAAGTCGAAGCCGATCGGCGACGCGATGAGCTATTTTCAATGGCAACATAGGCTACAACGTGGTTGACGGCTTAATCGTCCCATTTGCCAGTTGAGATCAGGGAGATCCGCTACCACTCTCGCCGGCTGTGCTATCGCGTGATTCGCGTCTGGCGAAGGTATCCATATGTTATACTCTCTCGAAACGGGAGAAAGATCGATGGCCCAGCGGCAGCGAGACAGGAATGATGAAGAATGGCTTCACATTGTCCGATCGCTCCCTTGTTGATGTCATGCTCGAACTTCGGTGAGTTGGGTTTGTTTTGGTCTTCTTTCGGCCCTCTGACACCGATATTCCAGGTCCGGGTTCCCTTTCTCTACCGTCGTGACAGCATGGGATATCACATACACATCGCAAAGATTAGTTAAGGGCCTCCCCGATTGTCCCTCGTGTCTTGTCTCGTAGGGACAGGGTGGTTATGGCTTGCGGTGTCCCAATGATGGATTGTGCTGTGTAGGTTTGGGATCTGCCCTCCAATCGTGTCCGAAAGATAGAGATTGGCAAGTTCCCAGAACCTAGTTTATTGCACGTTGCCACGGATGAGGATGTGCTGGTGACATTCCAGATCAGCTGGATGGAAGCCTCGCCCGTGGTACGCCAGACCGAGTGGACGTTGACGACCAGGCATTTCTGCTTCGCTGACAGGTCATCTTCACATCAGTCCACACAAGCGCATCATTTGCCAACACGAGTTCTCTGTTCTACTTTCAGCTATTGAACAGCAACCTGGCTTGTTCTTTCAAGGGAGACTAACCAAACCGACCTGCACGTCATGTACGACTACGCCGTCGACAAGCTGAGCGCTAATTGGATTGAATGCGCCAGTCTTCACAGACAACCCCACCGATTCGACCATCCCGCAATTCTAACTCCTAACATTGTCTACTATTTTGCCATGGACATCAGAAAGCCGACTGTTTATAAGGTCGCCAGCAGCACGACAACCTTGCTCCAGGACAAGCTGGACAGCCGGGTGGTCGCTGGTCGCGAATCGTTGCAGGGCGTTTTAGCGCCATGTTTTCAGTCCCTTGGCGACCAGGAGGTTTTTGGCCTGGTCGGCGAGGACGGCGTTGAGCTCTGGTTCTTCAATCCGAAGTTTATCCGGCTTCCCGAATGGAGAGCCTGTTGCGACTGGGGGAGTCGGTGAGTTTGTTTCTTGGAGGACAAATAGGGAATCGGGGTTTAAACCACTTATACACATCCTTTGCCCTCTTTGTGTTCAGCATCCTTACTTGACACATCAAACTACCTCGGCATGTGCAATGACTCCTGCATCTAAGCCATGGTTGAGCCAGAACTCGTGCTGTTGGCCGGCACTACGTACTGGAGACCTTCGAGGCTTAGAACTGCCCTACTTTAATGTCATCGAACTCTGGCAAAAGCTTGGAGGTTGGAAGAGAATAAGGAATGAACATCGTGCTATCTCCCGTATGCCTTCTCTCCAAATCATTTGTCTGTCAACTGACTTTAATTCTGATAACGTAATTCAACACACCGCAGGACAAACGGTATTTGAAAGAGACGAAAGATTACTTGCTAACACCTGGCCGCCCTTAACTACTCGTGAAATAGTTAAATGCGACGATCGGCCCGAGTTTGTGCTTTGTGGTCCATTCGTCAAGGTCAAATCGCAGACGATGCCAGTTCGACATAATCTTGCCATCGGAAGGCGCCAGCTCCTCCGCACGGAAACTGCTCGGCTGCTCGTACAAGAAGAACGTATAGCGGTGCGGCTCGCTTCCCGGTGGAGGAGACGACCCGATCCAATTCGCAATAACGGCGTTGTGGTGTCGAACACAGATTCATCCGCGGCGATCTTCAAATTAGGTTGAATCCAATGCAGGATCGGGCTCAGGACAGTCAAGGACGGGAATGGAGCATCGATGTCCAGACTAACGACAACATAGGTCTTTGAGGGAGATGCGCCATGAAAAAAGAGGCGTGGCTCTGATACTATTTGCGTATCTGTCCTTTTATTAGTTATCAGCGGGAACTTCCTGCTTGGTCGTTACATGCGACTGCTCACCTGCTCGAGGGATATACTGCCCTGGTTGCACGTTCTCATGGCTTCCGACTGTCATGCCAAGGATCCTGGAGTGGTCATTATGAATAAGAGCGAGAGCGGTTTTGATATTGTTCTCGGATGGCATGGTGTGTCATCAACAGATGAATTGAATAATAGCTACGAGTCAATGCCTCGATGGGAAGAGGGCATTTTAAATAAGTAGTAATCCAATTCATGCGACCTGACACTGCTTTGGGGTCCAACTCCCATTAGGACTCTATCCAGTCCGTCCTATCCGACTCGTCCGGGTGACGAAAAGGACTTTTCAGCGTTCAATGTGTTCAGCTCGGACGTTGGTTTATATCGAGTCATCTCTGTCCAATCACAAGAACCCCAGGACTCTGCTTCTCCAAAAATACGGGGAACTAGAACGAAATAAAGGAACCTTATTGTCCACGGTAAATCATTAACAGAGAAAATGGAGGCTATCTGTCCTTTTGAGTCGTAGACTTGAAGTTCTAATATTGCAACCATTTGCTGAGGCGAGCATGATGGTGCAGGACTCAGGATTGTCAATGACGTCATACGGAGTACTCGGAAGCCAAGGTTAGGGCTTGTTAGTAAGAGCTTAGTCAGCATAAGGCCCCGCCGGAAACCGACGTCATTGGTTGCCAGTGCGCTGGGCGGGGAGAAAAACCGCAATCTGATCCAGCCTGCATTTCCAAGCGCCATGGACGAGGGCGACGGTGAGAGGCCGACGAAACTGCAAAAAGTCGATCACGATGTGCAGGACGATCGCATTGAGCCCGTGATGTCGGGCGCTATCCAGGCGAGCGACACGACCACCAATGGGCAAAGCGACGCCGACGGCTCCCACCAGGAGGGTCAGGCAACGGAGAAGCTGTCGAAAAATCAATTGAAGAAGCTCCGCAGGAAACAAAGATGGGAGGAGAAACGAGAACAGCGAATACTAAAGAGAAAAGAAAAGTTAAAGGCGCGCAAAGAGCGACGACGCGAACAACAGCAAAAGGGCGAAGTACAACTGAGTCGCAAAGCACAACAGGCGCGCTCGGTGCTGGTGCCAATCACATTCGTGATTGATTGTGGATGGGATGACTACATGTTGGACCATGAACGGATATCGCTCAGTTCGCAATTGACGCGGTGCTATTCGGACAATTCACGAGCCCCCTTCCGCGGTCATCTGATCATATCGTCGTTCAACAAGCTTCTCAAAGAGCGGTTCGACACGGTACTTGCTAAAACACACGAGAACTGGAAGGGTGTCCGCTTTCTATCGGAAGATTTCGTGTTTGCCGCCGATCTCGCGGCGGATTGGATGAAGGCCCCCGGTAGCCAATTGTTGGGTGCTTTTTCGGGCAAGACGGACGCGAAACCAGAGGACGGAGAAGTTGTCTACCTTAGCAGCGAGAGTCCAAATACGCTGACGGAATTAAAACCGTACAGCACTTATATTGTGGGCGGACTGGTCGACAAGAATCGGCATAAGGGTGTCTGTTACAAGCGCGCGACAGAGCTTGGGATCAAGACCGCCAAACTGCCTATTGGGGAGTATCTGCAAATGTCTACGCGGAAAGTGCTCGCCACCAACCACGTAGTGGAAATCATGCTGAGGTGGCTCGAGCTCGGTGACTGGGGCGAAGCATTTCTGCGAGTCATCCCAAAGCGAAAGGGTGGCGTACTCAAACCGGGCATCAAAGATGAGACTGGTGATTCGGGCGAAACGAAAGACAATGCAGATGATGCTAGCAGTGCTACCAGTGAAAGTTCCAGCTCGGGCAACCTGGAAACAGCTGACGGGGAGGATGAATCGAGCGCCCAAGAGGAGAGAGGCGAGGGTCAGGCATGACCCGTCATCTACTACTTGATGTATGCTCAAGAGACGAGATTAAAATGTGAAGGACCTTGCACGACTATCGTGCTTAGCCATGGTACGGATATGGGCTTGAAAAAAGAAATCTGTTGGTTCAAACCACTCCTACCTAGTACATAGTAGAGAAGTCTTGTATTGAAGCACTTCCCCCAATACCATACCTAGTATCTAGTACTTCATGGCCTCGACACTGCCAGGACTCCCAGGAGTATATACCAATTCGTCCTGCTAATGGACCGTTCGATCGAAAGTTTCCATCGTCCTACCAAATTCGAGTAATAATGATGCTATCAGTGTACTCAGGAACTGTCATGCTGTTGATCTCCAATGGCTGCCCCCAATCCCAACTTGGCTTGGCAGGGACGAAGGCTCGAAACAGTTTTCCCACTCGTCACACTCAGCATTGTCACTTCGCTATTCCTACTTTTTCATACGAATGACAACCAGATCAACATGCAAATTCTGTGCTGATTTTGAGTTTCTCTTGACTCTCTTGTTGCTCGCGTGATGGACGAGAATACTCTGGGATGTGATTGGCTCGAATCTTTCCAAGGAGAACTTGCCACAGCATCAGCCACAGACCCACACCCACGTGTGTGGCTAATGTGGCTAGTGTAGGTAAGCTTACTGTACGAGTACTCCGTACTCCGTATGCGGCATTGGGGCTATGAGGGGCTACACCCAAATGGGGTTTGCGTCATGGCAAAGTGACAACAAAAGCAAAAACAAAACTTCGCGCCTGGATTCTGCTTCACACTCCCCCCAATTCGCGAAATTTTCGCCTCCCATCAGTTAGCGGCCCTCTCAGGGTCCTGCTTTTCTAGACGAGCCGGCTGTCTTGCATCATCCTTTTATCAAACTTTACTCCTCACTGATCTCCTGCGCGTCACTCCGTGCGTCACCAGGAGACTTGTCGCCACCATGTTTATGATACGCAACGGTATGTTTAATCCGCAGCAGATCAATCTCACCACACGCAAACAGGCATGTAACTGACGTGGATCTTCATCTGTAGTCAGTAAATTCCTCTTCGGAGATACTTCGAAAGAGGCCATCATCGATATTCCTCAGGGACAGCTCTATCTGGTTCGCCCACAGTCGCCCAAGGGCTACTCGGAGCTGATCTTCAAGGACGCAGCGGCCTCTATTCGTCGGACCGGTCAGGAGTTTCAATATCAACTCGTCGTGCAGCGGGTGTACGAAGAAGGCGAAGAGGAGCTTGCCGAGGAGGAGGATGAGCAAGGTGGGGCAGATGCCTTGGACAAAGATGAGAAAGTGTTTCTTCTCGACCAAGCTCTCCGATTCCGGTCTGTGGTGAGAGACGGCGAGAAAATTCTGGCCTGGAGAGACTTGAGTGGTGATCCCGGTGATTTGTACGAATTTGTCTGCGATTCGTCCGTGACCGCCGACAAGGTCGCGACGTTCGAGCTCGCCGCCGTACAGTGCCAGTATGAACGAAAGTATCGCCGAAGCGCGAACACTGCGACCGAGGAGCAGCTGAAGGAGTTCTCGTTCGAAGAGGACAGCCCCATCCCTCCCGCTAGCCCTCAAGGTTCACACCGTCCGAGTGTGGAAGAGTCGACCGCTGCCATGGCAAAGGATGTCGAATACGCGAAGAGAAAGGGTCTGATTCAGCCGGCAGATGGGGCTGCTGGGACGCCGAAGTCAGCGGCCGCCCCCCCGGCGAGGGAGATCCTCGCCAGAGAAAAGGCTGAGCTGCACTTTTTCGACTTCGACAGCGGAACCTTTGTTTTGCAGGACTCGGAAGTAGTAGCGACCGTGTCGGAGACGGGCGACTGGCAGTACTGGCTCCAGATCTCCGGCAAAGATAGGGAGTGGCTTGGGCAGCCCGTGGTTGCAGACATCAACCCCGTGTTCAATTTTGAGTACCTGTCATTCATCTTCAATCACTATGCCGAAGATGGTTCTGCATACTCGTGGCTGCTGCGATTCAAGGACCAGCCCACAGAAGAGCGGTTTCAAGAAGGTCTGATGCAGGCCCTTTGGGAGCAGCTGAACGAGACAAAATGGACCAAGCAGAAGGAGGACGAGCGAGACTACGTTCTCGACGCGTTTCAAGACCTCACAATGGAAGACGCCCCCGAGGGCGTTGAGGAGGAAGACGAAGAGGCTGAAGAGGCCGAGGAAGAGGACGATGGGCAGCGCAGCGAGCACTACGACAGCGACGAGGAGCATGATGACGTGGCCGTTCATCCCCGTGACGAACATGTCAACTCGCAGCTCGCCGTCGGCTACAAGCATGATCGCTCGTTTGTTGTTCGCGGCTCCAAGATCGGAGTCTTTAAACACACTCCTAACAACAGTCTGGAGTTCTCAACCAACATTTCCAAGGTGGAGACGCCCAAGGGCAAGCTCTTTAGTCCTAAGAAGGTGATGCTGCACGCCGAGGATTCGAACATGATTCTGCAAAACGATGAAAATCCGAATTCTCTTTACCGAATGGATTTGGAGTACGGAAAGGTCGTGGATGAGTGGAAGGTGCATGATGATATCCCTGTTACAACATTTGGGCCGGAGAGTGTAAGTCTTGCAATTCATCAATTTTGTCCGTGATTTCGTTACTGACATGGTTCTGCAGAAATTCTCGCAAATGACAGGCAATCAGCCCTTCATCGGGGTGTCCAACAATGCCCTGTTCCGGATCGATCCTCGCCAGCCTGGCAACAAATTGGTCGAGTCGAATCTGAAGCAGTACGTCAGCAAGAACGACTTCTCTGCGCTGGCGACAACGGAGAAAGGATATATGGCGGTGGCTTCGAACAAGGGTGACATCCGTCTTTTCGATCGACTGGGGATCAACGCAAAGACGCATATCCCGGCCCTGGGCGAGCCCATCATCGGTCTTGACGTGTCCGCAGACGGTCGCTGGGTGCTGGCCACTTGCCGCACATATCTGCTCCTGATCGACGCTCTGCAGAAAGAAGGGAAGAACGAGGGCAAGCTTGGGTTTGAGAAGTCATTTGCCAAGGACGCGAAGCCTCAGCCCCGTCGTCTGGGTCTGCAGCCGGCACATGTGGCGCAGTTCCAGCACGAGACCAAGCAGCCGATCTCGTTCACCCCGGCGCGCTTTAATACGGGTATCAACGCAGAAGAGACCTCCATCGTGACTGCAACGGGCCCATTCATCATCACCTGGAACCTGAAGAAGGTCCTCGCGGGCCGCAAGGATCCGTACACGATCAAGAGGTACAGCGAAAAAGTCATGGCGGACAACTTCCGCTTCGGCTCCGATAAGAACGTCATCGTCGCACTGCCCAACGAGGTCAACATGGTCGAGAAGAAGACGTTCAAGAAGCCGACTCGCGAGAGCATCGCCACGCCGGTCAAGCCGCGGCGCAGTGTTGGAGGGCGGCTAAGCCGGAATGATATCGTCAATTCCCCATACTGATCGCTTTGACTTCTCGTTTGTGTTTCAGTATGCTCTTGTATTTGTCATGGATGGCTTTGATTTGATTTGGCATGTTACATACCCTGTCCCATACCCTTGACTTTGATGGTTTCACGTTGATCCATGTCATGATTGTCCACGAGTAATGCTAGGTAGCATGTGTTGTTATAGCTAAATAAAACTACATGAATCCATTATTCTCCCAGAGCCATAAACTTCGTCCCACATAACATTCTCGATTGAAAGGTTCAGAGATATTACGGCCATAAGGCAGATTGCATCCGGAGCCAGCCCTCAATAAAATAAGACTATATTCTAGGCGCCAATATACCAGACCTCGGCGCCCAAGATGTCGAATTTCTCGCCTTCATCGGACAAGTTCTCGTTTCCGAACGTCGGACATGAGGAGCTCACACCTTTTTCGACCGAGTCGTCGATCCAGAGACCATAGTGTCCGTCTCTATAGCACGCGTTAGCTTGCAATATAAAGAACGGGAAGGGGACTACGCACCCTCCGCCAACACTTAGATATCCCGACTCGCAAAATATCATGTAATCATTCACGCCACTATATGGGAAGGCCTTGAAACGGATCCGTTCCGGTGTGGTGGTGCCGCTAACAGGCGTCGATGCAGATGTTGAATTGGAGGTTGTTGTTGTTGTTGTTGTCGCTGTGGAGGTTGTCGTCGTGCTTGATGTGAGATCAGGTTGGGATTGCTGCTTGAGCCTCGAGGCTGGCGGGGTGGCTGCTCGCAGCGTCGTGCTGCGCGCAGCGTTCGATGTATCCGCGCTGGGCGGTGGAGGTAACCCTGCGCGGCGGAGTTCTTCCTCAGTCATTAAGGGCGGGCGGTCATCCTGCGTCGATGAAGAACCTTCTCGCTCGTCCTGCGACGCGTCTGATTTGGAGGTGTTCTGGCTCTGATTCTGTGGCCACACCACCGGAGTCGACGGCAAGACGCTCGCCCGCCAGAGGAAACACTCGCCCGTTCCGTAGAAATGCGGCGCCGGGTGTGGTGGATCGGTCAGATAGGCTCCAAACAGCGTGCCGCCCGCGGAATTGTCCCGTAAAACAAGCACGTAACCAGCGCGCGGGCTGCGCTCCGAGACCCGCCTGCAGGTCTCGTACAGCGTGGCCAGGGACGAGCCATCCCTCTCCAGTGAGTACGCTAGTCGCCAGGTGTCCACCAGCTGTAGCCGTGGCGGGACGAGTAATCGGATCTCCTCTGCCAAGGCCCGCGTGAGGATGGGTTGTGAAGAATTAATGCCCGTCGCGCTGAGCGTCAGCGGCGTTAGGGGAGGGGGTTGGAATGGTGATGCGGTGCGTTTGGGTGTGTAGATGTTGGACGATAGCGTTGTGTCACGATGATCGGGGCCATCATTGTTTCCATTCGATGAGCTGCCCGCTGGAGGATCGGTCAATCGACGATAAAGCCCGGAGACTACTCTCGAGACCGGGTACGAAAAATAATTCCCAAAGGAGGGCGCATCAGTGGCCCGACTGGACGGTGATTTGGAGGAGGTCCTGGGCGAAGATCGCGATTGATTTGGAACGGGGGTTCCTGAGCGCGAGCTAGCGGCTGACATGCGTTCAGATGGAGAACGGGGCGATGCTCGAGTAACGGGATCCTGGATGTATTCATCGAGTTGTTGTGTTTGCTGATGCTTGATGTGCATCTTCACTCGAATCTTCATCGACGAGGTTCAGGTTACGTTACGATACGAGAAATATATCTTATCTCTGCCAACGATGCTGTCAGAATCGTAACAATAGTGTACGAGTACTCGTAGGTAGGTATGTAATACAGTACTAATTACAGTACCGACGACACGGGATACGCAGGGGAGCTCCAAGCCTACTACAACTACTACTCGTAAGTGTATGAAAGATTATTGAGAGAGAGAGCACGGACTTGAGCTCGTACTTGTGCCGAGCATGAGCCCAATATTCCACATGATCAGATCAAAACTACCCGAGGCTAGCTCTACCCTCATCACTCAGGAGTCGGGGAGACATCGAGTACCTACTACGCCTAGGGCCTACCAACTGTACCTACTCAACCCCTAAAAGACTCGATGTCATGTATCAATCCCGAAAGTCGTGATCCCAGAAGTCAGAAGGGCGTTCTCCGTCGAAGCTCGGGTTGACCGCTCTTTCGAATTGCAGCGATGAGTCTCTCTGTCGGCCGCTCTGCTTCGATACAGGCATCCTCAAGAAACGCAGAAATCCAGGGCAGCGCGTAACCATGTCTTTTGATGCTTGGCCCTTCGATCCGACTTCTAACAGCCGCGCAGAATCCACATCACGGATCCCGATCGATCCCAGAGGGACGAACGCAGGCAGCAACGTCAATTCGACATTATCGGGTCTTTGCCTTTGGAGCTCATTATTCAGGTCACGCATAATCTGAATGCCACAGACGTTGTCCGGAGCCGGAGGGTGCGTATTGTTGCTGGTCTATCGAAGTTCACCAGTTACTGGAATTCTTCTGGGTAGTGATACACTCTATGCTGACAGGGCCTCCTAGGTTTCGAAACGATGGCGCGCGATTTTCTCAAGTCAGCCGATCACTACGCATGTCTTGCGCGAAACGATTACATCCTTGGGTCTGCACCCGAAGGACATGGAACATAGCGAACATCGACCCGATGTGTTATTTCGAATGGCAACATAGATTACAACGTGGCCGGCCTGTCAAGAGGATCTTTCTCTCCCGGCCACCGGAATGGCCCGATTGGGGCGCTGAGATCAGATACGGCTCGCGCCGGCTGTGCTATCGTGGCCGGCGCCGCGCAGAAATCCAGATGTTGAATCTCGAAACCGGAGAGATATCGATTTGGTCCGACAGCAATGGTTTTGTAGGGGAAGAAAGTTTCTTCACATTGTCCGATCGCTATTTTGTTTTTTTCGCAGTACATGAGTTAAGTTTTTTTTTTTTTTTTTTTTTTTTTTTTTTTGTTTTGTTGTTGTTGTTGCTTCTTTCCACAATCGGGTGCCTAACATAGACAATCTTAGGGAGGGTGATGACAATTTCTCAACTGTTTTGACAGCATGGAATATACACACATCACAGAAATTGTTACAACGACTTCCGGGTTTTCCCGATCTGTCTTCACTCGTAGAGGACAGGGTGGTCATGGCTAGCCGTCCCGGATACGAGGACGAGGAACCTCCTTCGGTCTACGTTTGGGATCTGGGCACGAATGTTGTTCGAAAAGTTGCCGCATTCAAAAGACTCAGCTCATTTCATGTCGAGCCGGATGAGGATGCGCTGGTGGTGTTCCAAGTCAAATGGAAGAATGACCTGCCCCAGGTGCAGCAAACCAAGTGGAAACTGACGACCGTGGAGCATGCTCGAACGGAAGCAATTCCCTTTGTCGCTGGCGGTGCATCATGGTCGTCCTACGGACGAGGGATACGTCTCATTAAAAGGCTTCATCCCCACCTTCAGCCACAGGGCAGTAACCTGGAATGGCCATCTTGCGAAAGGTTTCAAAGCTGACATGCAATTCACGTACGACTACTGTCTCGACGAGCTGAGTGCCCGATGGGTTGAAGCCGACCCTCTCTACACAGACAACCATTTAGCCATTCTAACTCCCAACATTGTCTACTACTGGGCGAGCCAGATCATCCAGCCCGCCATTTACAACGTCCCCAACCGCACAATAACGTTGCCCTCGTACCAGTTGGACATCAGGGTGTTCACTAATCGCAACTCATCAGACCCCTGGTTTGAGCGGCATGACGACAGAATCTATCCAAACTTTGGGGATGTGAAACCCTTTGGCAACCAGGAGGTTTTTGGCCTGGTCGGCAAGGGCGGCTTCGAGCTCTGGTTTTTCAATCCGAACTTTGTGCCTGACGTCCCGAACACAGAGCCTCTTGCGACGGACCGATGGGATCAAGTGAAGGTTGTTCTTGGAAGCAATGAAAGCTGAGTTTTCAACCGCTCCTGCACATTGCGACATCTTTGCCACTCTTTGCAATTAGCATCCTTGATTTGATAGATACCTGTGAAGAAGTCGTGATTGGGTCTTGGATCGATGATATCGTGGATTAGAACGCGGCTTACGGAGTTACAAAGGTTGCATGTGTGAAAGCCTGGCTCCCTCTTGCATGTGGAGCAGGTTCTACGAAGAATATCGATACCATAGTCATATTTACATATCTGGTATGTGTAGTTCTCAATCTGTTGCTATGTGAACGTTGGATTCGCATGTCCTTTCCAGGTGGAAAGACTTCTTGCTGATGGGCAACGTGTCGCAACTTGGTTCTCATTGGATGGGCCATATGAGGGGAGTCCTAAGAATCGAATGTATAATATCTTATGGTCTACGCCTGGACGAGCCGACGGGGCGGCCCAGCTGCAGATGAGAACTTGACTGTCCATGGAGATCAATGGAGAGCAGCATGGTACATGGACCTTCTCCGTATTCTGTAGTTTGCTTAACTAATAGGTAATAATAGGTAGATCTCAGTCCTTTGAGGCTAGCCCTAGTCCTCTCAGCACGTAGGCGACAGGGAGGGAATTAACTTTAGCAATACCTAAGAGATTGGTACAGGCTTAACCTGAGAGATTGGAGATGTTCGATTCACCGAAGAGGGGCCTCCTCCTGTCTCCGTTTGGGACCTAGGCTCTATTTCTGTCCAAAAGTTGGAGCTTTGCGGCTTCTCGAGTCCTGGTCCTAACCTTTAAACCCTAAGGCCCCAGATGAGGATGCGCTGGTGGTATTCCAGATCAACTGGAGAAAACGTTCACCTGAGGTGTAGCAAACGAAGTGGACATTGACGACAGGGGAGCTGCTCGAGAAGAAACAATCCCGTCTGTCTCTGGCGAACTGTCACGGGCGAACGTGCAAGCGAACAATCCATTCACGCATCATCCGGTTTCTGTTCCACCTTCAACCACGTAACAATAGCCAAGCGTTTCCTTTCAAACTAGGGAATTCTATGCCGAATATGCACGTCATCTACGACCACACTGTTGACAAGCTGAGCGCCCAATGGGTTGATTCTGCCAGTTTCCCACAAGGTCGATGGTTTCGTCATTCTAACCCCTAACATTGTCTACTCCCGAGCCAAGAAGATACAAAAGCTGATCGTCTACGACACCACCAACGGCACAACTACCCTGCCCCTGCCCTCGTACCGGTGGGACAGCCGAGTGGTCACTGAGCGAGAACCAGTGGAGTCCTGGGTTCAGCGCTTAGGTCGGGCCAATTCTGAAGACGAGGAACACTGCTTAGTACCCTTTGGCAAGCAGGAGGTCTTTGGCCTGGCCGGCAAGGGCGGCGCTGAGCTCTGGTTGTTCAATCCGAACTTCGCCCCTGACCTCCCGGATGCGCAGCCGCTTGCGACGGAGGGGCATACAAGGAAATAAATCCTGGCGCCCGCCTTCATGCGAAACTGGCTCTCTACGAAGGATGTCAATGACAAAAATATCTGGTTTATTCTCCATCGGCGTAGAGATAAGAAGTTGACTGGTTACTTTCCGGGCGGAAAAAAAATTGTTTCATAGTTGTTGGAGGCACTGCGTCACACTTGGTTCTCATTGAACATGTCGTACAATCATGAGGGATGAGTTCTATGAAACCAAATTCATACCATGAAATAATACAGATTAGATCCAATCATTTCCGCGGCCGAAGGTCTACCGTCTCAAACTCCAGTCCGTGAGCTTCGAACACATGCCCCGGACGCAGGGCGTCAGTGTACAGATTGGTTTCAGAGTGAGGATGAAAAAGTCCCGTCTGCGTGCAGTTCAACACCGCCTTCAGACCAGGCGGGTCAGTCAGTCGGAAGACCCCCCAGTCCGGGTCTTTGCTCGGAGCGCAGACAATCGCGATGCTCTCCGGCAACATGACCTGGTAGCCGCAGTGGGTGTGAAGGTCGCGGGAGCTCATGAAGCAGGACTGTGTTGGATGCGTGTGGATCCATCCTAGCATCATCAAGTCCTCTGAGTCACAGTAGTCGAATATAGCGGACTCGTTGACCGTCTCACACGTGTCCGGCGTTGACTCCTGCTCGGGGATCAGTAGTTTGGAGATGAACAGTGCATTTGAAATCAGCGTGCCGCAGAGGATCCCGCAGGTCTCCAGGTTGCGACGGGTGTTGGGTTCGGCTATTGCCAGGAAATGTTTGCGGAGGTTAGGGGGAAGGAAAACTGTTCTGAGAGGGGTTCCATTCTCTAGATAGGCAGCTGGCTTAAATGTGAATGTTGATGGGTCGAGATCAGTGTGAGACACATCAGATGTTGGCTTCGCGACCTCCTTGCTGGGTAATGGAGGTGGTCCAGATGACGGAATCTTCTCCGGCCGCGGAGGCGGCCTCAACTGGTCACGCTCCTTCGGAGGTAGAGCAGGAGGTTTCGATATGTTGGCAGTCGTATAACGTGGTGGTGAGACAGTCGGGCGGTGAGCATCAAATGGTATCTGACGTGGAACGCTTGGGTATTGAAAGACCGGTGTGCCATTCGATGGCGCTGAGTCCGTTTGGGTATAGGTCGTCGTCTCAGATGACGGCCGATCCAGATTCATTCGTATTTGTTGAATTCGGCGGCTGATGTCGTCGTGGTCACCATCGGCCGCCTCATCACGTTGTAAAGCTTGTTCCCAGTCTCCCCAGAGCCCGCCTGCGCGACGAGCACTTTCCTCTTCCTGAGAAAGCCCAGCTCTGGCGATCGCCCTGCGATTGATTTCCCTGCGCGCCAAGCGAACTGCGAGTTCTTTGTTCTCCCTGGCCTCCAGCGGCTTGGCAACCCCAGTCAACGCCGGGTCAAGAGGGTACGGATGTGAAGAACGAGAATCATCTCTTGTTTCAACCTTCTTCTTTGACTCTCGCTCTTTCAGTATCTGCATGTAACGCTCATATCGTTTGTTTATTCGGGGCTTCAGCGCTTCGAGCTTCTCGATGCTGATCTTGGCCTGCCTTTCAGCCGCCAGCAGCCCCTTGCGGTTGGCTGCATCTTTGGCTTCGGAGTGATTAACCAGATGGACCAGAATGAGCTGGGCATGTCGAAATAGCAACAGATACGCTTGTTCATCATGTCCCTCAGTTTCGTAGATTTGCGCCTGGCACGAACGCTGGTTAGCAATATTCCCGCACACCCCCGGATCAAAGCCTAGTACCTCTCTGGCCAGCGACACTGCCGTTCGCAACCAGTACCGCAACGGAATGTTCGGGTTGTACTCGTAGTCCTGGGCCAAGCGGGCTATCTGCTCGACGCTATGCGGGGTGGAGGACCCTCTGGAAGACATCATAGCTCCGGTGCGTACGTAACGCTTTCAGCAGCTACTGGCCGTCGTCCCCAGACACGGGCGAAGTCGACGAAAAATAGATGACGTGGGAACGCGCTGCGCCGGACGGCTGCGCGCATATTTAGCTGTTGCAGACCGACGCACACTGAGTTGTCTCCGGAGGTTGGACCAGAACGATCGAACGGATGATTAAGAGTTAAGGCCCCGCCCAGGCTCAAGGCAGACTGTTTTGACTCCGATTTGAGGCCTGGACGTTGCCAAGAAATGCTTAGACTTAACTCCTCGTTCCGGATGCCTTGGAGCCTTAGGCATCCATATGAACCGCTCAACTTTGCGAAAAGTGAAAATATTCGACATGATAGTGGTTAATAACCAGTTCAACCACCTGATCGATGCGATTGCTTGCGCAATGTCGCCCGTCTGCCGTGGCTTCGACTCCAGGCTGGCCCTGGGGGCGGTCGATGTACTACGGCGTGAAAATCGCCTCCAGAGCTTACCGCAAACTAACGAATGAACACGTCGATTCCGCCCTTGTGAGAAAATTGCAGTCAGCTTTTGCCCATGCTCGGCCTAATCGGGTCAATATCGTGAGTCCGAAGCTCTGTGGTATGTCGCCGATTGCTGATTTGTGGTCACGGTATCCTGACTAACCTTGCGAGTGCAGACGACATAGTGCAGCAGCTCTCTCCGTTCCTCAACCGGAACGCGCCGACCGACATCTTGGACATATGCCCCGGTACCGGGTTGCTATCCGCAAAGATAAACGAGGCTTTGCAGCCTCGTAGGCATGTACTCCTAGAAACGCGGGAAAGACATTTTCGTGACATGCTTTCGCCGTTGACCTCGAGACCCGGGATCATCCTAACAAACATTGACATACCGAAGAGTGGCCACATCGATTGGGGCGCACTGGCATGGAACAACATAGCCGCGCCAGAAGAGACAGCGAAGCCACAAACGCGGAACGACAGGTTGCTCGTTCTTGCAAATCTCACAGATAACTCCTTAGACCCAGCCGCTACATTGTTGGCACGTTTTATAGAGGATGGATTGAGACGCACCGGCCTGCAAAGGTACGGCCTGGTGCGAATCGTGGCGTGTGTGCCACCATCTGAAGGAGAACTGGTGCTTCCTCGCACCGTCACCGATCGTGGCCGAATAGGTATGGTGGTTGAGCCGGTCACTCGCCATCTGATCAGCATTGCCGAGTCGGACGCAAACGAGGAACTGCTCTGTCGGCGAGATGATCGCTTGGTGAAGGAAAGCGCGTCAACCATCGCGCGGCAAATGACCGCCGGCGGAATCAAGGTTCCAGAGGGGCGCGAGCGACCGCCCATCCCGGAAGGCCTCGGATGGACTTCCAAGCGGCCGGGTGAATCTCGTTCAAACGAGGCCCGGAGATTGGAGACGTACAGTCGCCGCATGGAATTCGCGGACAAGCAGACTGCGGTTGATTTGCTAGAGGCGCAAATCACCGCTTTGACTGTGGACCTCCACGCGACGCCGCAAGAACTGTCACTCCCTCAGATGATATCGCTTCGTAACCAAGTCAAGCAGGAGCTAGAGGAAGGGCGTGTATCTAACTATGAATCAACGGTCGACAATCGACGGGCCACCAGGCTGAACAGCAGCGATCTGGAGCGGCGCGGCCTCACAAAACCCGTCCTCGCATGGGATCGTCGTCCCTTCGAGCCCCTGTACATCCATCGGGGGGAACTCTGGCCCCCAGAAAGGGAACTGAGTGTACTGTATTTCGAACCAGCGCGCAAGTCGCGCATCTTCGACGCCCTCCTGGCCCCGGATGGGCAGCCTCGCCAGGTCGAGATCAGCATGTACCTCGCCGTGCTTTATTCTCTGGCAAAACGGTCATCCGACTCGCTTGCCGACACGCTGCGGCGCATGTTCCCAACCAAATCCATACAGGACACTATCCATGACGTGCCTAGTCTCTTCTATCATGTCCCGAAATTACCACTTGAAGATCTCGACGTGCGAAAGAAAAGTCCCGCCCAAAAGGGGGTTCCCAATGTCGACTGGTTTGAGTTCTTCCCCGACGAGGTCCGCCTTCGTACGCTGCCATTTGGCACCATTCATGACTTGATTATGGCGTACCTAAAATCGCCGTATGCCCCCAAGAGTTTGACGCAAATCTACCGGACGTTGGGAGGTGATCTCACTATCGCTGATTCAGAGCTCATTGTGGGCAGCAGTGAGCCGGAATAAATGGCCATGTACTCTACCTTCCATCAAGGTTGGTTTGGAGTTGGTCGGTCATGTATGAGTGCTCTACTCTCTAGACATGTGCATTAGTCTCGGTTAATGATGATATGAATCTAGATGTCTAACGATACAGAATAATGCAGCTCGATCTGAGGATACCGTTCCAGGAACAGTCCGAAATCAATGCCTCACCGACCATGCAAAAAAAGTCTTGTGCACAAGATCCGAAACATGCATGCATTTTGCCTCCATCAGTCTACATTATTACCCTCCTCGTCCGCCCGCCTAAACCTCGCCGGACACGAACGTGACCTTCCCAACCCACACAGCGTGCTCGAGGGCCAGCGCAGTCGGTTAGGGTCTGCTTGATCTCCAAACAGATATATCGCCAACCGATGGTCCTCCTTCCGCATCGCGTCACAGACGTCTCGGGCACGTTGGAAGCCGAGGCCAGGCAAATCAAATCGCACCGTGAGGTGGTCGGGGTTGTCAAAGTCCATGTCGAGTGGATCACGGGCCCGGAGGAATTCTACCGCTGTGTCATTTTGCACCGTTTCGGGCTTGTAGATCAGGCTGATATGAATGCTCAGGCTAAGACCGCAGTAGATGGTAACTAGTTTGAAAGGCGGCTGGCCCTCCTCTCGCTCTCTGGGACTACGCCAGTCGTGAAAGTGGACCGCAGTGGGTGTCTTGTCATAGGCGACTTTGAGGACCATGGCAGTAGTTCCTGTATATATATATTAGCTGGAGCTTCAAAGGAGCTCGGTTTGACGCACAGGTAGAGATAATATCTGTCAGATAGTCTATGCAGGAGATAATGAAGCTGGAGGATGGAAAGAAAAAAGAGGGATCAAGTATTGCCGCATTGTAAAGAGTTGAAAGAACTACAAAGGAAGGAACCATCATGGTCATTGAAGATTACTCTAACAGGAAAGTGTAACAACGACACGACAAGCCCTAAATCCCAAGGTCCAAGACACAACACCATAAACACTGCTTCCCCATGCAAATAATCCCAAATTCCATGCAAATGGCTAAATCATGCCCGTGATGCCAAGTCTAGTTGCACAAAAGACATAAAAGACACAAACAAATGGGTATAATAACAACTCATGAGAGGAAGAAAGCGTCAAAGAACAGAGTAAGGCATGATAGAGAACCTTGGAGAACTCAGAATGATCAAGCAGCCTTGGCCTTTGATTCCAAGAATTCGAGCCACTCTGCAGGCTGGATACGCTCGGTCGGTTCCTTGGCCACAGCTGGGCTGAGCACTGTCTCGACAAATCCATGGCGGGGGACCCGGAGGCTGCCATTCTGAGCCGCTTCAAACACGACTCCTTGCTTGGACATGGTGAGCAGCTGGGTCTTATTCGTGCTGCTGGGCAGTAGTAGGCACTCGCCGATGGCTGCAGCGAGAAGCGTCAGCGCAAGAGAGTAGACATCGGCTGCCGCGGTAACGGAAGCCGTGGTCATGGCGGATAAGGTAAGGAGCTCAGGCGCGGCGAATGGGGGTGTGAGAGCCGTTGGAAGAGCATCAACATCGGAGGCACTATGAGCGGAAGAGAAGTCGGCGAAGATGGCCTGGTACGGAAAGACGCTGGTGTTGACTTTGTCGGGATAGCGCGAGCGTAAGAGGATATTCTGCGGCTTGATGTCACCATGCACGACACCGGCCTTGTCATGCAGCCAGCCTAGACCGCAAATCAACTCCGTGGCGAGGTCGCACCAGCCAGGCATTGTTATGACGGGGTCGCGCATGGATTGGGTCGAAAAATTGGCGCGCGCAGCTACTGCTCGTTCCTTGATGTAGGTGGACAACGGTGGGAATTCAGCAGCCATGACGATCGACCTGGAATCTGGCAGACATCCAAGGAACGAAACTACATGCCGATCATGACCGGCAGTAGCCATTAGCCGGGTCAAGATTCGGGCCTCCGCCTTGACTATCGGCCTGGCATCTGAACGCCACGGGGATTTCACCGCAACGAGCTGTGTGGTATATCCTTCCGACGTGGGCAATTTCGCGGCAGCCTTGTACACGACGCACCAAGCGCCGCGGCCGTACTCTGCAATCTTTCCGTTGGACTCATCAAGCTCATATTCCAGCTCATGGACGAACACGCGGGGCGCAGTGTCATCTTCTAGTATCGGCGACTTCACGGGGGTACAGGCACCGTTTGTCGGCGTCTCCGGCGGAGTTAGCGTTGGCTTAGGCTTCAGAGGCAGCTGCTGAGAGCGACTCTCATCCACTGGGGACTCAAGGCCCGGCTGGATAAGACCGTCTGTTGACATCGGAATACGCTAACGAGGATCGTTCGTTGATATCTAGCACTGTGGGGATACGCGGATGCAAATTTAGGGTATGAATCGATCAACGCACAATGCAGGTAAAAGGATGCAAGTGACAACTCGCTATCAAGGAACGTCCATGATCTCAGTGGCAACGGGGAAACGATAAATACCTAAGCAGTCTGGGGAAAGCATTGCATATGGAAAAATCTTGCGGAAATTTCCATGGATCGCGGGGCGGAAGTATCCAGATATACGGGACGAATCTTTGAGCAATCTACAAACAAATCTTGGAGGGCACGGAAATTTCTTCGTCTTGACTCTGAGCGGGAAATGATTTCCCAGTTTCGATCGTGTCTTTTTTTTTTTTTTTTTTTTTTCTTTTTCTTTTTTCGCTGTAATCAGATGCTCTCTTCCATCTTCGTCCACTGACGGTCGGCTGCCTGCAAGTCGACGGAATCGATCCGTTTAGCGCCCGCTGCATCGGGTAGTACAGTACCTGCAGTTGACCCAGGCGGCCCCTTTTCCCCTTTGCCACCATCAACACAGAGAGGCGCTGGCAAATGTTACACTGCTGTAACTGTCTGCGATGGTTACAGTTACACTTCTTCCTGGGCGGGTTGTCAACGGCCTCGAGACGTTTCTTAACCTAAACTTTCTCGACGGAAGAAAGCCACAAGCGGCGTTTGAAGCCAAGACGTTGGTCGGACCCGCTTTTTTCCGATTCTGGAGTCACCTTGCTGAGTCATCACCCTGCCTGCGGGATGGTTCAAGCACCCGCATGGTCCATGCTCCATGAGGTTGGAGATCTCCGTCAGTATTATTTAATATGTACCTGGTAGATTATGTATTGGCCGAGATCCCAGATCGAATGGCGGATTGACGGCAAGGCAGATTCACAATGACGGAAGAAGTACTTAATATGCAATGGCACTGCAGACTGACCTTGTCATTGAATAGGTTAAATCAAAAACGATGCAATCTGACTCAACTGCGGAATCACTCGGAACCATCCTGCAAGATTGCAGGGACGGCCAGGGATACCTTTGGGCAGTTTCTGAGCAGTTTTTCAGAGAGAACATTGAAGACAGGGCGCAAACGAAGCTTGAAAATGCTTTTGGATTCTTGTCTGCATTTCAGGTGAATGGCATTGGCGATCAGGGGCTGTTATAAGCACACCCGACGGCTAGAGAGGTACCACCGCCAGTTCCACCACCATTTGCTGATACAGAGAATCCATCAACCTGTATCGGACGCACCGCAAACACAATGCGCATGCCATCGGTGAAGGAGCACCACATATACCCTGAACTCGTGGATCCAGGACCCCTCTAGAGACCCCACGTCGGCCCCGGATTCGCGGAGGCTAATAAGCATGAGGGGCCCTCGAACTCTAGTACCCGGCCCAGAACGTCGACGACTTGCGTCAAAGTCGATCTCGGAAAGTCTAATCAAACTGCAACATCACGCAGCATGTCTGTCCCAAACGGCAAAGTACAGGCGACGGATTCCGTTGTGGCGGAGCCCGCCCTGACCTTTAGCAATATCATCAACGGCGAAGCTCGTCGCGGGGAGAAAACGACCCGCGCCATCAATCCATCGAACAAACAACCGCTCTGGGAGATTCCCGTGGCCAACGAGAATGATGTCAACGACGCAGTCAATGCCGCCGCCGCGGCATTCCCCGCGTGGTCGCAGACCCCATGGGAGGAGCGTGCGAAGTATCTGGAGCGTGCCCGCGAAGTGCTGCTGGGATTGCGCGATACTCTGTCCAGCTTGATCATGCAGGAGAACGGCAAGCCGGTGGGTCAAACCGTTAGCTTGAT
Organism: Thermomyces dupontii; assembly: GCF_041956625.1. NCBI lineage: Eukaryota > Fungi > Ascomycota > Eurotiomycetes > Eurotiales > Trichocomaceae > Thermomyces > Thermomyces dupontii. The sequence goes on along the minus strand of NW_027192309.1, from coordinate 45,486 downwards.
CTGAAGACTCCATAATGCTGAGAGAGAGCCATGCAGATCCAATTTGCCAAGATGGAGGTCGATCATTCGGCCGGCTCCCTGGCATACAACGGTGAGAGACAATTCATCTAATGGCTCCAAGTTTCGTCAACGAATTGATGGCTCATCATCACAGCGTCTCATCCTCCGCTGCAGCCTCGTGTAGCGCAGGACGACGATGAACTCCGGATCACGGTGCGCCATGTCCCCATCGGCGTGGTTGCCGCAATCTGCCCGTTCAACTACCCTCTTGTGCAGGCTGTGGCGAAGATCGGCCCGGCGTTGATCACCGGCAACACGGTGATTGTCAAGCCCTCGCCGTTCACGCCGTACAGCACCTTGAAATTCGTCGAGGCTGTGAAGGACATCTTCCCACCAGGCGTTCTTCAGGTGCTGAACGGTGACGCCCAGACCGGGGCGCTGCTCTGTGAGCACCCCAACGTTCAGCATATCAGCTTCACGGGATCCATCGCCGTGGGGAAGAAGATCATGGCCACGGCCAGCAAGTCGCTGAAGCGCGTGACGCTCGAGCTGGGCGGCAACGATGCATGCGTTGTCTGCCCGGACATCGATGTGTCCGTAGTTGCGCCACAGGTGGCCGTCGGTGCATTCCTAAACTCAGGCCAGTTCTGCCTGGCGTGTAAACGCATCTATGTGCATGAGGACATTTACGAGGAATTTAAGCAGAAGCTCGTCGACGTGGTCAAGTCGTGGAAGACAAGCCCATCGACACCCGATGCGGGGAATACGCTCGGGCCGCTCCAGAACGAGATGCAGTTCGCAAAGGGCAAATCGTACTTTGAAGATTCGCGGAAGAACGGCTATCGCTTCGCATTGGGCGGGGATGATGCCTATTACGATGACAGCAGCTATGTTCTGCAACCCGCCATCATCGATAACCCGCCGGATGACTCTCGCATTGTCAGAGAGGAACCTTTCGGTGAGTCCTCCCGTCTTTGATCGGCCAACCGATTCCCCCTTGAATTTTTCAAGAGAATTATCTAAACATGGAACCCCCCTGTCTAGCTCCCATTGTTCCCCTCCTCAAGTGGTCTAGCGAAGACGACCTCATCGCCCGTGTAAATGACACCAACACCGGTCTCGGTGCCAGCGTCTGGTCCGGCGACGTCGACCGTGCCGTCGCCCTTGGCCAGCGCATCCACGCAGGCAACGTCACCATCAACCATTTCCCCGTTCCGCACCCGAATGCCCACCTGGCTGGATGGAAGGAGAGTGGCCTGAGCGGTGAATACGGGACGGAAGGACTGCAAGCGTATTGCAATGTTCAGACGATGCAATGCTTCAAGGCACCAGTTGGGGCTGGGTCTGCCGAAGCCGAGTGATTCTACGACTGTTGTTGCCGTTCTATTGTTCTTTGGTACTATTGTTTAAACGTCTTGGATTCCGAGCTACGATGGGAATCAGAATGAGGAATTCCAGTTTCTTCCGTGAGAATCATTCACTGGATTCGTACATGCGACACTATCGCAACTAATCATACGGTACAGGATGTGATTTACAGCTTCGACTGCAGGCTCGCCTTCAGCCGCTTCTCGACCGCATCCATGTACTCGCGCGTTGTGACCCAGGCCTCGCGGTCCTTGCGGCCGCACGCCAGGGCCAGGTCCTTAGTCATGATGCCGTCCTCGTTGACGGTGTCGATGCACGCCTTCTCGAGCAGCTCGGCAAAGGTCACCACGTCCGGCGTGTTGTCCAGCTTGCCGCGCTGCGCCAAGCCGCGAGTCCAGGCGAAGATGGAGGCGATCGGGTTCGTCGACGTCTCCTTGCCCTTCTGGTACTCGCGGTAGTGGCGAGTGACCGTGCCATGGGCGGCCTCGGACTCGAAGGCGGAGCCGTCAGGGGTGGTCAACGTGGAGGTCATGAGGCCTAGCGAGCCGAAGCCTTGGGCGACGATGTCGGATTGGACGTCGCCGTCGTAGTCTGTTAAATTTATGGTCAGCGAGGTTTGGTCCCGTCTGATAAAATTGAGATGAAACCCACTCTTCATTGCAACCACAAAGCCACCCTCGCTCTTGATCATTTGCGCCACCATGTCATCGATCAGGCGGTGCTCGTACCAGATGCCCTTCTCCTCAAACTGCTTCTTGTAATCCTTCTCGTAGATTTCCTGGAAGATGTCCTTGAATCGGCCATCGTACTTCTTGAGAATGGTGTTCTTGGTGCTCATGTAGAGCGGCAGACCCTGCAACAGAGCCATCCGGAAGCTGGAGTGGGCGAAGCCTCGGATCGACTCGTCAGTGTTGTACTGTGTTTGCGCAATGCCGGCGCCGTCAAAGTCGAAGACTTTGATGCGCTCCGGCTCTCCGCCCTTGGGGGTGTAGACAAGCTCCAGAGTGCCCTCGCCAGGAATCAGGCGGTCCGTAGCTCGGTACTGGTCACCAAATGCATGGCGACCAATGATGATCGGCTTCTTCCAACCAGGGACGATCCGAGGAATTCGCGGAATTACGATGGGCTCTCGGAAAACGGTACCGCCGCTGGGGTTCGTTAGGACAAGGAGATGATGCAGGGGTTCCCGCGAGGAGACTCACAGAATGTTCCGAATCGTACCGTTGGGAGACAACCACACTGGTGCCGTCAGTTGATGAGCTGTGCGACGTCGGTTACAACGACTTACTCTTCTTCAGCTTGAATTCCTCGACCCGGGCCTCATCCGGCGTGATTGTCGCGCACTTGACGCCGACGCCATACTTCTTGATGGCATTGGCGGCATCAATCGTGACTTGATCATCGGTCTGATCTCGGTATTCCAAGCCCTACAGACGAGTCAGCACATGCTCTGGGCCATGCCTCCAACTCATCCCGCGGCATACCAAGTCGTAGTATTTGAGGTCAATGTCGAGATAACTGGGTAATGCTCAGTACCGCGCTCATCACGGTCATAGTCGTCTGCATCTCGACAGTGTGCTGCAACTTACGGCAAGATGAACTATGGCGGCGTTAGGAACCCGATTCCGAGGCAATTCGCACGGCTAATGGCGGGACTCACTCGTTCTCGAATGTCCTTCCAGATAATTCTGGTCATCTACACGGCAATATGCCCAATTCGGCCATCGGTCAGCTCATCCTTGCTTCAGATCGAAATTCGAAGGTTCTCCGCAACGGTCATGATTGGAGAGGGGATACTCGTCCACGTCCGGTTTTCCCTCCACGTCCGGTTTTCCCCGCACCCACGAGAATACATGTGATACATAAACACCTCTTTATCCCTCGGTGCGATCCAGCGGTGAAAGACCGGCAGAGGTCGAATTTGCGAGAGGGACAGGGTCACTATACCTCATCACCGTCCATTTCCACGACGGGATTCTTGACCTTGATCTTCTTGGGGACGGACGCCATGGTGCGAATCTGCAACGACGAAAACGAGATCGGTACGTGCTGACGGAGTGACGGCGTGACAGCGGCTGATCGTGAAACAGAAATCGGGCGAGCGACGGAAGAAGTGCGAGTTGTCGAGGTCGAAAAAGCAGCAGCGGCGGTAGAGGAAGGAAGAATGCTGCGAGAGACGACCTTCGGTCGGATCCCGTGCGGAAGTTGCCGAAGAGGGTTCATCTTGATATGAGATTTCGACGAACTTCGGTTGCGAGCCTGACGGGGGAGAGGGCGCCACCCGAACAATGCAACGCAATCTCGCCTTCCGGACAAGACGTGTGGGCGACGGCTATTCCCAGGAGCCGAGGAGGTGAATTTTCGGGCGGAGGGGGAACAACCGAACAACGCGCGGAGGTGGAGCAGCAGCAGCAAAGCGCCTGATTTTCAAACGGTTGTTCGGCTTACCGGCGATGAGACCGTGGCTTCAGAGGCCAGTGAATCTTCGAACGGCCTCCAAAACTAGAGACCAAGGGGAAGAGTGGAAGAGATGAGCGAGTCTGACTACGATGGCTCCAAAGGCCTACGGTGAGTCACCCTTTTTTTCTCCTTGACCTTGCCCGTGCTCGTTAGTCGTTACTCTTGGAGCACAAGGGTCGAAATCAATCCACAAAGACGGTGCCATGTCCAACGTCGTGGGGCCCTGGCCTCTTGACATGCTCCCACTGCCGAAGCCGGAGGTTAAGGACGACTTGGAACGTCATTGTGCCGCAACCCTAAATCATGCCTGAGGCATCAAGATTTCTGTCTTGAGCCGAATAACCTTGCATTCTACAAGCCTACCCACACAAGGAGCGATCCCAATGATAGGAAAATGCAATGCCATACTTTCCGCCTGACATGGAAACATGGACTTTTAGCTATGAACAAGACTCTTCAACAATGACTTCATAACTCGGGGCAGAGGAACTCCCACGGATTATTGCCTCCCGGAAAATTTACCGTGGAAAACCGTGCCAATCCGATGAGCTTTGATTGGACGGGGACACGGAGTTCTGCCGACTTTCGGGTGGAACCTTCTTATGTAAGCACGCAACATCCGCATTTCGGAGGGAATAGATAACGAGTTATACTGTCAATATAAAGCCAGAAGGGTGCATAACTTCGTAACTCATACTTGATCTGCTCCGCTGGCAGTTGGCACCTACCGTGCAGTTGACAGGCGAAACCTACTGGGAAAAGCCATCTTCCAAGAGCCTGGCACTGGATGCCCGGATGGCTGGGCGTATGGGTGGACGTCGGAAGGACTCCGTTGAGAAAATGCGTATTATTAATCCTTGTACCTCAGTTCTTCACCCGAACACGACCTGCTCGCCGGTTTGATCCGTGACCCTGGAACGGAACCATCCCCGTGCATCCAGTTAAATGTCTAGGATGGACGAGTCTCGGCCAGATTCCGCAGAGCTGGCTGGTGGATTCGGTGCAGTGCTTGGTCTTCGGCCCATTGCGTATCTATGTAACTGACGACTAGTGTTGAGGCTGTTGAAGTTGGTACAAAAGAAATAAGGACGGTACCCAAATGAGGCAGCGAGGCTGTCCGCCGTTAGTGATCTGGCAGTCCTTGATGCTTGTACAGTTCAGTTATAGATATAGGCCTACAGAATGTCGAGTGTCCCGCTGTTTTCTTCTGATTGCTCATCAGAGTTTGGACCGTGGCCAGTAGGAACAGAGTTGAGGTGTCCAGTGTGGATGTCGACGATGGAGGGAAAAAGCACGACAAACAAATCTCTCTAATCATTGTTCAACAACCGAGTTTAGGTCCGTTTCATCATTCTACGGCATACACAATAATAGGTATATACATCACAGTCCAACAATCGAGGAATGAAGAATATGTTCCGAGTCAAAGCAGAGAGTGTCTAAAACAGCCCGTCAATATTACCCGTTTCAGGGTCAACATCCACATTCAAATAACCCGGAGCAGTAGGCAGTCCAGGGATCGTTTGAATTTCAGCCGCAAGAGCGTACCTGCAAGAACCATTAGCAAATGAAACGAAATATGTTGATAGCCCAGGGACGGCTACTCACAGATATCCAGCACCCGCAGAGAGCCGAACGTCCCGAATTGGCACGGTGAATCCGGTCGGGGCGCCCTTCAGCGCAGGATCATGGCTGAGCGAGTATTGCGTCTTTGCAATGCAGATAGGAAGGTGGCCGTATCCCTGCCGAGTGTACGTGTCGACCTTCTTCTGCGCCAGCTCGCTGAACTCGACCTTATCGGCTCCATACATTGCCCGGGCGATCTTGTCAATACGCTCCTGGACACTGCCCTCCAGATCGTAGAGGAGGCGGAAGTCCTTGGGCTTCGAGCTGGCAACGATGACGCTCTTCGCCAGATCGACGGCACCAGCGCCACCCTCGGCCCAGTGATTGGCAGGGACGGCATCCTCGGCACCGGCAGCAATGGCTTCTTCACGGATAACTGCAATCTCCGCGTCCGTGTCGGTGTGGAACTTGTTGATTGCCACCACGACAGGAATGCCGTACTGCTTGGCATTTTCAATGTGTTTGCGAAGGTTCACGCAACCTTTTCGGAGAAGTTCGATATTTTCCGTCCGGTAGACATCTGGTAGCGGAGCGCCGGGGGAAATATCGGGACCGCCACCGTGGACCTTCAGAGCTCGTACGGTGGCCACGACAACGACCGCGTCAGGAGTGAGACCCGATGAGCGGCACTTGATATTGAAGAAGCGTTCGCCGCCCATTGTAAAGTCAAAGCCTGCCTCCGTCACGACGAACCCGGTCTTTGCATCGTGATCCTCGTCCGGCTCCGTACCAGCGAGCTTCAATGCAAGCTTGTCGGCCACCACTGAGCTGGCGCCAATGCTGATGTTGGCAAATGGACCCGCATGGATGAGAACCGGCGTGCCTTCCACACTCTGCATCATATTGGGCTTGATGGCATCCTTCATCAACGCCGTCAGAGCACCCCCGACGCCAATGTCATCAGCAGTCACCGGCTCCCCGCTCTTCGACGTCGCAATGACAATGCGGCCCAATCGCTCACGCATGTCGGCAAGGTCATTGCTCAAAGCAAGGATGGCCATGCACTCACTTGCGACGGAGATATCGAAGGCGGTTTGCCGGCTGAGTCCTTTCTCTGTCGGCGCTTGTCCTATTGTAATCCCACGCAGGTGGCGGTCGTTCACGTCCAGCACGCGGCGCCAGGTAATAGTATCCGGGTCGATGTCCAGGCGAGCAAAGCGTCGAATTTCCTCCGGTGTAAGGTCGTCGGGGTTTGTCTTGTCAATGCCCAATCTCTTCAAACGACGAAGCATGCAAGGCTTGAATTCCCGCTTTCCGTCCTTGATCGGCACGAGTCGCTTGTACAAGGCAGCGTCGCTCTGAGTGGCTTCGTGGAACATGCGCGTGTCGATAGCCGCAGCCAAGAGATTGTTGGCGGCCGTGACGGCGTGAATATCACCGGTCAGATGAAGGTTGAACTCATCCATGGGAATGACTTGGCTGTAACCACCGCCGGCAGCTCCGCCTTTGATGCCAAATGTCGGACCTTGGCTTGGCTGTCGGACGTTGGCAAACACGATACGGTTCAGGTGGGCGCCCAAGGCCTGAGAGAGACCGAGGGTTGTTGTTGATTTTCCCTCTCCCAGAGGTGTCGGAGTGATGCCCGTCACAAGAATATAGCGTCCATTGCGGCGATGAGCCAGGCGATCCAGAACCGAGAGGCTGATTTTGGCTTTGGTGTGACCGTAGGGCTCGAGTTCATGCGGAGCAATTCCAATCTCAGCAGCAAGGGTCGTGATCGGTTTGGGGTGTTGCGCACGAGAAATCGCAATATCGGAAGGCACGGGTTTGATAAGATTGACAGGCAAGGGCTTGATGTGACGGCTTTTTTGTTTCTCAAAGTAGTACTTGGCCGCATTTACGACGTTCCGCAGAAGCATGGCTACAGTCATGGGGCCGACGCCGCCGGGAACGGGCGTGATCTGGGACGCAACCTCGATCGCAGATTCGAAGTGGACGTCACCGACCAGTCGCTGCCCGGATTTCTTGGTCTCATCGGGGATGAAGTTTGTGCCAACATCAATCACCACAACGCCGGGCTTGAGTTGTTCGCCTCTGATGAATTCCGGCTTCCCAATGGCCGCGACCAGAATGTCGGCACGCTTGAGGATGGCATCGAGGTTCTTGGTTTTCGAGTGGCATACGGTCACCGTGGCGTCGGCGCTCTTCAGCAGATAGCTGACTGGACTTCCGACAATGTCGCTTCGACCGAGAACAACCGCTTCCTTGCCCATCGGGTCCACCCCACTTACTCGCAGAAGTTCCATGACACCCTGTGGCGTGCACGGCACAAACAGGGGACGGCCGCCGCGCTTCGCGAGTTCGCCAATGTTGGCTGTGCCGAATCCGTCCACGTCCTTTTCATCCGCCACTGCTGATGTGATTGTCGTCTCCGAGATATGGCTCGGGAGGGGCAGTTGAACCAGGATGCCGTGCACTGTACTATCATTGTTCGCTTTATTGATCTCCAATAGCAGCTCTGCCTCCGTGATCGTTTCGGGAAACTTGTGGATGGTGCAGGCGATATTGGCCTTTGCAGAAAGTGAGCGCTTGTAGTAAGTAACATAGGAGTATAGAATCTTACCTCTTCCGCAGCCTTCAATTTCATACGAACATACGTGCCTAAAGTCGATAAGCTCCATATCCAAACCAGCCAAGATCATCGACAAACATACTGGAGTCGGATCGATCACCCACTAGTTCAGTCAGCGACATCAGCCCTCAAAACAAGCACCAATGGTAGCACTGTTCATTCATACCTTGGAAGATGACCAGGCTCGGCTTGAAGCGCGGGTTGGTCGCCTGTATACTCTGAATCTCCGCCTTCAAATTGTCGCGGATGCCCTTAGCAATGGCCGTGCCATCGATCTTTGTCCCCGTCATTTTGCCGTTGCTGGCGCGAATTGAATAATCTCTGCGGCCGGAGAACCTCGACAGACAAGAAAACGCACCCGTAGATCGAAGTTGAGCACTCGAGAAGACCGGGTGCGCTTGTGCTGAGTATTTCAAGCTCCTGGAGGGGCAGCGCGCGGCGAAGAAGAGCCGGCAGCGGGGTAAACGCGGCGCAACTGACCGGCACAAGCCCGAGAGGACCATGGGGCGACAATCTCGTCGCACACTCCGATGCCCGCCGGCTGATAGGAGGATGATCTGCACGATATCACGTGAAAGACCCTTTTTTCTCGAAAATTATCGTGGGTTTGGCACGAATCCCCGGATAATCTGGACATTGACGAGACTTGTTGCCCGGATCATGTCGTGAGTTTTACATTCTCCAGCCGGACGTGCCCGCGATTGATTCACCGGGACCTCCTCTCGCATTCAATTTTGGTCAATTCTGCTGGCTTTTGCAACGCATCAGAGAATCTGATCAAAATTAGCGTTAAGCGACGAAAATCATCGTCGGGAGCCAAGCCTGGTAGTTGTAGCGGCAGCTTAGGCTTGCAATCCGCTACGTTATCTACTCCGTAGCTCTTTTCATTTACGATAAAGATCAGGGAAGTATCGGAGTTTCTGTCGAGTACTGAGATTCTGCCAGTAATCCTGTCATGAGCACTCCGCAGTTGTAGTTTCAGTAGGCGTACGGACTACGGGAGTCGTCAAAAAAACTGGAGGAGCTCTGCTAAGGACGGAGTACTCGTACTCTTCACAATTGTGGCAGGTGGCCTACTTGTATTGTAAAACTGTAATCTTACCGTAATCCAACTTCAACGCCAGTCTTGGCACTCGGCCGCGAACGTGTGGGATCAAAATTACCAAAAAATCGCTGCGTGAAGCTTCAACACTTGACGAACAGACACACCACATTACGGTGCTTCTCCCGACAGATTTCTCTTCCTCTGATAGACTGCTGCTTCTGGGAGAACAAAAGTCCGGATCATCCGCTTCAGGATGCGGCCAATTTTGCTTGCGGGCCATGTTCGTGGACGCCACCCAATTTCTGCGATCGCTCGTTTTGCTGACTGTGTGTCTGTGATTAGGAACGGTCTCTGAACCAGATCAGATACAATCGCGATGGCGACCTCCTCTTCTCAGTGTCCAAGGACAAGATCATCTGCGTGTGGTATTCGGCAAACGGAGAGCGTCTAGGAACCTACTCGGGCCACCAGGGCGCCATCTGGACCGTTGATGTCAGTCCGAACACAGTTCTGGTTGCCTCCGGGGCCGCCGACAACACAGTGCGATTGTGGAACGCCCGCACCGGTGAATGTGTCAAGACGTGGAATTTCCCGACCGCTGTGAAGCGAGTGGAGTTCAGCCCAGATGGCAGCCGACTGCTTGCGGTGACGGAGAAGCGCATGGGTTTCTTGGGAACGATTGTCGTGTTCGATATCCGATACGGTGATGGCGAAGGCAACAATCTGGATGACCAGGCTGAGGAGCCGACGCTAAGGATCACTTGCGAGGAGAGCAAGGCTACCGTCGCCGGCTGGACATACCTGGGTAAATATATCATCGCGGGCCATGAAGATGGCAGTGTTAGCCAATATGATCCCAAGGTAGATACATTATGCAATCTTGGGACTTCTAGCATTTTAACGCTAACTTGGGCCCCAGACCGGTGAACAACTCGCGAACGTCCAAGCACACGAGTTCGACTCCCAGGTGAACGACATTCAATTCTCGCCGGATCGCACATATTTCATCACCGCGTCTGCCGACAAGACAGCAAAGGTGGGCAAGGAAAAAAAAAAAAAAGTTCGATGCCCAATTCGTATATCAGGGGCTGACAACAACTAGATTCTGTCCTCCCGAAATCTCGCGGTTCTCAAGACCTACGTTGCCGATACCGCGCTGAACACGGCCGCAATCACCGCGAAGAAAGACTACGTTATTCTGGGTGGCGGTCAAGCGGCATCGGAAGTGACAACAACACATGCTCGCCAGGGTAAATTCGAAGCGCGGTTCTACCACAAGATCTTCGAGGACGAAATCGGCCGCGTCAAGGGCCACTTTGGTCCCCTCAACACGATCGCTGTCCACCCAGCCGGCACGGGCTATGCCTCCGGTGGTGAGGACGGCTACATCCGAATCCACCATTTTGACAAGCCTTATTTTGATTTCATGTATGAAGTGGAACGGGAGCAGATGAAACGGTGATATGATGTTTTGCTGGTACTAAGATGAGGCATGTGAAATGTTTCCCAGGCTTGTTCAATCATGATTTTCGTAGTTGGTATGGCAATGTTGAAACACCATCGGGTTCTAACATGTCAAAGCTACATTTCATTGTGTTCTTTTTGAGATTCATGAGTCCCAGGACAGCAACAAACATCTAGAGAAATGTGCGTAAATTGCATGTCAGTTTCATAAAAAGACTTTCATCCGTACGATTAGGATTTGATGGTTGGTTAATTGATCACTTGCATTCTAAAGGTGTCAAATCTAGTATAAAAAAGTTCGCCATTCCAAATGCATCAAAGGAGAAAAGAATAGGATCCCCAAAGTGACGACTGAATGTCGAGGGACGTAGATATACCATGAAGTCGTGCGCTCATAATAATCGCTGGAAGGAACGACAGGACATTGATCACTTCTTCTTAGGAAACTTCTCAGCCCCGATATCCGACCCTCGCAACTTGATGTTCAGAACCCGCTCCATAGCACTGAGGACCTTCTGGTCCGGGGGTGCCGTACCCCGTTCCATGTCCTGAATGACGGAGACCGTGGTGTTGCATTTGGTGGCGAGTTCCTTTTGGGACATCTTGTACCCTTCTTCATTCCGTCGACGCTTGATCGCATCGCCGACCTTGGTGCCGACTGTCTTAGGCTTGATGATGTCGTCGCTTCGATCAACCTTTGTGAGATGTTGTCCCTCGACGGAGCTGGCGCGAGCGGCCTGCAGGTATGGAGTCAGCATTCGATTCGATCCGAGATAACTGATGTGGGCGAAACTTACAGGATTGCCTGTTGAGAACTTCTTCTCCGTGGTAACCGGCAAACCGGCCCGTCTCGCGGCGTTCACTACACTCTCCTTCTTGACAACTTTTTCTTTTGGGGCACCGGCGCCACCACGGTGCGCGCTTCCAATTCGTACAACGGAATCCCAGTCAGTCATCTTGAGCCGGCTTTGAGGAGGTGGGAGCGACTCTCAGAAACGGACAAGCTGTGCGGTAGGGATATGCGACGGGACAGTCAAAGTCGGGAACTCTCAGCAGATCTTTTCCCGATGCCCCTCGAGCAACGAAGGCGTCCGACTGTATAGGATGGTGAATGAATAGTAAATCTTTGAACCCTTATTTAACGAGCGAGCGAAGTTTCTCGAGCAGAAGCACAGTCATCATTAATCACAGCCGCAGATCGCAGGCGGTGAGCCAAGGCGGTGAATGAAAGTGGCAATTTTTGCCACTTTTACACAAGTTCTTTCGGAGCAACTCCAGATTTTGGAGTTGACCTACCGCTGGTTCGTCCCAGGAGCACAGATTACTAGTCGTTACTAGCATTGGGCAACTTCAACACGTAGGAGACCATGGGGAGAGTCGGTATGATCTAATCAACCTCGGAGATTGAATCTTGCTATTGATATATAACCTCGCAAGCCGAACCGAAATCAAAGTTGATGGGAGTGGATCTCCTTCGAATTGCAGCGTTGGCGTCATGAAATCCCTCTATCGGCTGCTCTGCTTTTTAAGCGGCATCTCCTGGAGACACAGAGATCCATCCTAACGCGTAATGGTGTCTAGACCCAGACCCTTCGATCTTTTTATTTTTTAACCGCAGCCTCGACACTGCAGGACGAAGCCGGGTCAATTGCGCATTGAGGGAATGAAGCAGCAGCGTCAATTCGACATTGTGGGCTCCTCCGCTCCTTGCTTTTGGAGCTCGTAATCCAGATCGCACACTACATGGATACCGTAGGCATTGTCCGGTGCCAGAGGGTGCGTCCTTATTGCCTTTGCAAGTTATTGGTGATCTTCTACAGGGAACTGACCCAGTAGTAGGTGTCGAAACGATGGCGAAGGATTCTCTCGAGCGGTCCAATCACCACGTTTGCCTTGCGCGAAGCGATTGAAATCTTGAGTCTGGACCGGAAGAGTGTTGATGTCACGATCGCGGGCGCGATTAGCTATATCCAATGGAAACATCGGTTGCAGTGCGGTAGGCCCGTGAAGAGGATCTTTCTGCCCTGGCCACCGGGCCAGTCCTACGCGCCCTGTGAGGTCAGGTACCATTCGCGGCGATTTTGCTATCGATGCTTGGACAGGGAAGAAATTCACATGTTGAATCTCGAAACTGGAGAGAAATCGATTTGGACCAGCGGCAGCGACGTGGGGCATATATTTTCCTTGACGTTATCCGATCGCTACCTTGTTGTGGTCTCGAATGAAATGTATGTGATTTTCTTTTGGGGGTCGTCTAACATGATACTCCAGGGACGAGATCAATTACACCGTCATTCTCACAGCATGGGATGTCAGCAGATAACGGAAATTGGTTCAACACCTTCATGATATTGACCGCCAGTGTTCTCTCGTAGAGGATAAAGTGGTAATTGGCTGTCCCGGAAGGCACCCTCCTGCGGCCTATGTTTGGGATCTGACATCCAACCTCGTTCGAAAAATCGAGCTTGGCAGCTTCTCTGATCCTGGCTTGTTGCATGTTGCCGCGGATATTGTGTTGGTGGAATTCAGATCAACTGGAAAAAAGGTTCTCAAGAGGTACAGCAGACCAAGTGGAGGTTGACGACGGGGGAACTGCTTGTAAGAAGCATTCAGGCGTGTCGGTGGCGGGCCGTCACAATCATCGTACGTACAAGCGACACATTTCTCAAGCAAATTGTTTCTCTTTCACATTTGGCCATAAGACAGCAACCCAGTATTTCCTTACCAAACACCCTAATCTAATAATCGACATGCATGTCATGTCATGTACGACCACACTGTCGGCGAGCTGAGTGCCCGATGGCTTGAATGCATCGATTCCCACGGACAACCCTGCAGATTCACAAATCCCGTCTTTCTAGCTCCGAAAATTGTCTATTTCTGGAGTTGGGAGCTGGCCATTTACGACGTCGTGAATGACACGACGGCCTTCTCCCCGTATAATTTGGACATCGGAATCATCACTGGTCGCGAATCGCTGGGCTCCATACAGCCATGGGTAGTTACAGACCTGCTAGCTTCGATAAAATCCTTTGGCAACCAGGACGTCTTTGGCTTGAGTGGCAAGTACGGCGCTAAGCTCTTATTCTTCAATCCAAGCCTTGTCCCCGACCTCCCGGATTGCGAGCCTGACTTCCATCCCTAATTGACACGTAGGCGAAGAACGTGGAGAAGGAGAGGTGTATCGATGATGTCGTTAACCGGAACGCCGTCTCCAGTCTGGTGAGGAGACTTCCCTTCGCTAATTCCCGCTTTCATGCGGAGTGGCGTCGAGCGTCTCGACGAGATATTCTGGTCTGTGTGGCGCTCGGTTCTGCGCCGGTAGCAAGGTGCTGAGTTCGAAGTTCAGGAATCATCAATACGCGACTTTGATTCTTTTGCAATCAGAAAGACTTCGAACTGTTGTCAACACTCGACAGGCATTGTGTACTCGAAGATTCTTGAGACGTACTCTTCCTAGACAAGGCCCGCGAATTTTCCTGCCGATGTACGGAGTACGAGAATGAGTAAAACTACGAGGGATAAAATACGCGCAATTCGACGTGATGGGTGATTGCTAATTCAATGCCGTCTCATTGCGGCTGGGCAATTCCATCCCATCACGATGTACATTCCATCGAGCAAGATAAAGAGATAAACGACAGACATAGGTATACAGCGATAGTAGCCAACCTCAAGGAAACAAAACACTGTTGTGGAAATGCAGACACGGTCTGTTGTAGGGGAAGAACAGAAAACCTGACTCATGTCGACCGTCGTCGCATGCGCGTGGGGTGAATCCGCTTGCACCTGCCGCGGTAGACTTGCAGGACATCAGGTATGACATGTGTGGAAGTTAAAGTTATCCACTGCAGTTAAAGTCCAATCGAGTAGCAGATGAGTTGGAACACGTCTCAGCGTCTTCCAGAGTTCCCAGCCGTTTAAACGCCACCAACGCCAGTCCGATAATGATTCCTCATCCCTGCCTAACCCAGTCATTCCAAAGCGACCACACAAAACGACATAGCAAAAGACCTCTCGACACGAGAAGTAGATCAGAAAATCCCATTGACAATGTTGGAACCGATGGTCGCGCCAGCGCCGAAGATCGCTAGAATCGGTCAGTCAACCAAACCGCTCACATCAAGTGTTCACTCTCACATACCAGCATTGCCCATCTTCTTTCCGAACTTCTTGCCATGCTCCTCCAGTTTCGATGGCCGGCGGCCACCCGATGGTGTCGTGGAAGACCCTGCTTGGCTGATCTCCAACGGGAGGTTGCCGTAACTCGTGGGTCCGGGCTTCTCATCGATAACGGTCACGTAACTCCGAGGGAAGATACCCTCCAGATTCGTCCGCTCGTTCCGACCACGCCACCCTGGGCACATTAGCTTCGTCAAATCCACGAAATACGTTATCACGTACAATCGTTGTTCATATGCTCCAGAACTTGGATCCGGTCATTCGGCTGCAATGCCAAATCTCCTGCATCCGTCGGCGTATAGGCGTAGAGAGCAGACGCGATCGATAGAATCGGGGGCGCCGTATAAGCCGGCGGCGGAGCCGAAACAGGGGCCGGTTGTTGCGACGTCTTCTCGTTGAGCGTCGTGTTGGCAAGCTGGGTAGTAGGAGGACTGTATGCAGGTGCGGATGACGTCTGTGTTGTCTGTGTGTGCTGGACTTGTGCCTGTTCAGGTAACTGGGAGAGAATCGTGGACAATTGCTGCGGTGTGATAACGGCGGCGTTTGAAAGAAATTCGAGTTCCTATCGCTCTCCGTTAGCATCAGGAGATCCCTTCATTTCCTGCCAGTCAAGAAGGAAGAAGGGGTGGAAATGACGAACAGTTCGAATGTTCCGCAGCGACCGATTGGCCAACGCTGCAGTCAAATTGTCTTGCATCGTCATGGCGATGGACGAAGGCCGTTGTCAACCGTCGGTCGAAGTCCGCGATAAAAGCTCCCAGGGGAGCGATTCTGAGCGCGAGATGGAGATGACTCCGATCGACAGCGGGTTGGACGCGGAAGGGCGATGGATGGAGAGGACAGAGTTGGAGGCAGACTCAGCCCCAGGGCCCAGCAGTGAATCGCGCCGAGCGATCCGACCATATTTCAAATCAGGGCGCAAAATGGTGGACTTGGCCATATTCGGTTAGAGGCATGCAAATTGAAGTTCAGATTGTGTCTTTTGCAATTGTCGCCCAATCACATGGGACTCGTCATGATCCAATCAAAAACGCTCGGAATCCGCTGCGGGTCCAACTAACATGGACGGAAGCACGGAGTGGCTCGTCTCCGTGCAGTACGAGTATACAGAGTAGGCCTGCACATTTATCCTTCCACGGACAACAACCTTGATTGAAAGAAATTGAATTGGAAACCAATTCTCTTTCCACAATAGCCATTTCTTTCTTATCACAGCAGTCCTCTAGGCAATAAGCTCCGTACGGTGTAGGTAGGATCTTGTTTCAGATCTCTCCAGGGCATTGATTCGACTTCCATGCACATCAGTACTGGACAGGTCATGCACGACCTTTGTACTCCGTAGTTGTGCTTCAATAGTGGTCTGTCAACCAGCCTGCCTTGCATCTGCATCTTCTAGAGACTCAACTCAGGGATTGTACGGGGATATGATCCCTTCAACTCGGTGTGCTCTCAGAATTTGCGGACGAGCTTCTGATATGGGATTGCTTCTTTCGTTCAACACGGCATACGAGAAAATATCGCTAATTACCTACCATCTATCCTACATGTATGGCGTCTGTCGGAGAGCGAAATCTCGAAATGGCGTCACTGTGCCCCCGGCGCAGTCACTAGTGCTCCTGTTCAGCCTTGCGTGCGGAATCCAAGTTACCTTGAAACTACGGAGTACAGCTAACCACATTGTCATTCTCAAGTCTGCTGCCTCTTTCGCACAATCACGCTGGGTCCCGTCTTCGAGACCACAAAATGATCCACCAAGTCATAGTGTCCCTGCGCATCCTCGCCGGTACGATCCCCAGAGGTGATGTCGAACAAGAACATCATGCGAGCTAGCGTGATCCGCATCTCCATCAGGGCCATGCCCTTCCCGATACAGCCCCGCGGGCCAATGCTGAACGGACAGAATGCTCGACGCGCCACATCAACCTCTGCCGCCGAGGTGATCCATGACACGCCAGTCGGCGTCTCACATTTCGCTCCCTCGATCCACCGCTCAGGAATATAGTACAACGGCTCCCGGTAGTAGTCCGGATGCCGATGGATGGAGTAGGCGGGCGTTCCGCAGTCTGTGCCGGCAGGAAGATAAACCCCGTCCACGTAGGCGCCTCCAGCCATGGCTTCACGTGGAATTGCTGCGGGAACGGCGGGGGCCAATCGCATCGCCTCATCGATGCAGGCCTTCAAATACGGCAGCTCGTTGAGCTGCGGGCCGCTGACAATTTCCTCCACGTTGTTGAACCGGGTACGAACTTCGTTCTTCAGCTTCTCCATCGCCCGCGGATGCCGCACGAGATAGAACAACGTCGCCGCCAGGCTGGTGGAGGTCGTATCACTGCCTGCAATCATCAGCACGTTCGCCTCGCCCCACAACTCTTGCATTGTGAGGCCCTGCCCAGTTTCCGGATCTTTGGCGTTGAGCAGGTAGTAGAAGAAGTCTTTCTTTGCGGTGCGTCCGGCCGCTTCACGCTCCTTGGCCCGCTGCGTGGCTTCAGCCCTTGATTCCACGATGAAATTCCAGCGATCCATGGCCAACTTGCGCAGGAAGATGCGATCCAGATTCCAATTCGCAAGTGGCATCCACAAACCACACTGCGTGATTACCAGAAATTAGCTTTACGTTGCCGATAGTGAGTGGGAGACGGAAGAAGGGAAGATAAAACTTACCACATAGTGTCGGTGCGCCGCACGATCGACAAGATGCACCATCTTTCTCTTTGCTCCATCAATCAACATGTCGAAGCTCTTTCCGAAACACAGCTCTCCCATAACATCGTAGGTCATGAAACCCAACCAGCTGTCGAGTCTTCGCACAATCTCGCCCCCCTTGGTGCGATACTCATTTTTCAACAATGGTCTGGTGTTCTCGGCACCCTGACCGAGTATTGTGCACAGTTGATTAATGTGGAGGAGCATGACATCTTCCATACTCTTCAATGCCGCGTCGGAAAACGCCTGACTGAGAACTCTCCTCTTGCGGCCATGGGCAAACTTATCAATCACGTTGTGCGTGTTGTACACGCCCCGGATGGCAGGAAACCCATTGTAAAAGTCGGCCTTCTGAAACCTCTTCCCATGTCCGTAGATGTCATGGAGTCCCTTCACGGAGTTGATTGAAACGAAGTTGGGCGCGACACGCACGTGCGAGCCATATCGCTGATGCAGTTCATGAAGCCAGAGATGTCGATCACCCTTGAGTCCGTGGTACAGTTGCACAAACGGTGTCACCGTAGCAAGGAAGGGACCGTTGATGTGTCGAAGAGGGTGCAGGTATCGATTGTACAAGACATAGCTTGCAACCTATTCGTGGAGGGTCAGCAAAGTTAGGGCAAACCTGCGTTTCCTTCCAAATCTGGAAAAAATCCGTCTATGCTTCTCGCAAGTGCAATGACCAAAAAGCTTCTCGTAATCGCTGACAGTAAGGTGGGCGATACATACCAATGCGAGTAGAATCAAGACTCCAATCTCCGCTGCAAGCCGCAGCGAAGGTATTTGCGCAAGCAGCATGGTTCGTTGGTCTGGCGATGAGGGAGGCGATTCGAAAGACCGACCCTAGCCGAGGCTAGCCGCAGTGACGTTGTGAGCATCAATGAGTGCTAAGCATCGAGCTTTGCCCCGCAAAATCGCTTACCTCTGAGGAATCGCAATACTACTCTGAAGCTGATGAACAATGCTTTAGAATCGCCTGAGGACTGGGGTAGGGGTGGTCATTTATAACATTGCTGACATCGGTTAATCGCGGATGTTCGTGGCTTCGTCAGGTGGAAGACGGTCTCATTATCAATCCCCACCTCCAGCATGGATCGATGCTGCAGAAAGCCGCTTTAGTGTGGTTCAAGTGGACCGAGGACTACAGTTTGCTGTTGTCATGATTTTGTCAATAGGTTGCTGTGCACTTCACCCACGGTTGTAGCACTCAGGATACAGTACAAGTACGCATTGCCTTGCGGATAGTATCATCAGTTCTCATCATCCCGGACGTCGTAGATAAAGTCCCAAACTGCCAACGAAACATCATCCAAGATCATCTTGATACCTTCTTACTGTCTAGCTTGAGTTGTAGTATGCACGAGGGCACGTACTATCCCTGCACGGGCCCGATAGTGAACTCGAGGAACTGATGCCAAGGGCTGAGATCATACTATTCAAACGCGGTTCCGCAGCTGGCAGTCCTAAGAATGTAGTTGCAGGAGCCCTGCAGCACAAAAGACCGGGGGTAGAGCCAAACAGCCAGCCACACAAACATTTTCTATCCTGTAAGGTCAGAAGTCCAGGGCTACAGTAGTACTTCTGGCTTGCATCGAGTTACACAGAACGTCGGCATGGCATCAGATCTGCATCAATCACTGATAATACTATTTCACGATATTTATTGCTTCCGACTTCGACATGGCTTCATCGATCAAAAGAATTCAACCGGCTGCTTCTGATGGTCAAGGAAAACAAAGAGATGATACGGTTAGTATTGTCGCAACCTTACGTTCTCATCCAATAATCAACCGACCAAAAAATGGAAATAGTGTTTAAAACCGTGTTCAAAGCAAGATTACGATCGAGGATGGATTGGTTGACTTTGCATGTCATCTCTGCTTGCCCATTGTGTCTGCTTTTTAAAACTCTTCTCTCACATTTCCCTTCAGGCTCTTGAGTTTACGCTTCTGCGACTGCGAAAAAAAAAAAAAAATCCCATCGGCATACTGGCGGTTTAGAGTCCACCCCGTTACGTCAACGATAGGGGCAACGCCGTCCCAGAAATCTTGCTCCTCATTCCACTTTTCCCCTTGCTCGGGATGCGTCCGGATCTCATCCTCCTTGAAGGCAATGGGACAAGGGAAGTCGAGCCCCAGGTTGTGCCAGTACCTGCAGCAGCACTTGTTTGCCACCAACGAAAAGTTATCCGTATGAACATCGTATAGTGGTTGAAGGGACTTTCCTCTCCACCTGGATTAAGGAGTCCCTCAATGGAATGAGAATGCTCTTCCAAATGTTGTCAACGTATGTATGGAGCTGCGTCGCGCTTGGCCATGATTGAACAGGAAAATTCTGCTTTCTACTTACCTATCAGAGGCATTCTGTCGGCTCCTAAAAGTAAAGGAGCATGTATACTAATTCTCTCCCCAGTTACACTCTTCTCATCTGCATCGAGGTCATTGATACCTCCGGGAGTTCGAGGACGGCGACCCCATTGGTGGATAAGGACATGCCCTGCCAGTCGATCTCACATGAGCTGTGGACCGCGCTGAGGAAGAGATTGTTCCGGTGAAGAGCATTGTGCCATAGATAAGGGGCCATCAAAGCAGAGTCGTTCGGAAGAAGAACCTTTGCACACCTTTCAGATACCTCTCAGTCAACAAGATGCGGGCTTCAAGAGGATTTTGCGATGCGTCATCCGCAGTCGCGTTGGAGTTGCTCTCTGGGAGCGGAGTTGTGAGGATCTTGATCCATTCCAGCTCCCGGTGAACAAGAGACAGGTGGTATAGTTGTGAGACGGTGGGAAGAGGGGTGAATGCCCGACTTACAAGAGCCACGATCCAACTCCATGGGTCGTGTTCATCCTTCCTCGAGTAACCTCCTACAGCCGGACCAATTATGAATTTTGTCCATGACAGCCTTTCTCGTATGTATCTTTGGACACACCACCGCTGGTTTCCAGACTGCCTACAGTCGTCAGACAAGATGGAAAGGGATGCACTGGACGAGACGGACAGCCCATGTGCGTATGCAATACTATTATGCAGAAAATATGCGTCTTCCTCCTCGTCATGATGATGGCTGGAGAAGCCCACAACGCTGGACGGTGCCTACCCAAAACAGCAAGCTCCAAGAGTTGAATTACTTGACTCTGGAGTTGTCCTGACATTGAAGAACGTTGATTCCGGACTTTAGCGCAGACTCAAATTTCCCATATGTCTTGCTCCATGCCGAGTGGAAGGTCTTGAGATACCACCCTCGACAAGTACAAGGAGAAATACATGTTGTCGAACGATACTCCGTATTGGCGTTTCGAATGATGACTCCTCCCGCTATGTACAAACCACTGTACGAATTTCCCGCAGATCTTCAACAGAAACAAGCCGGGGACAGCGAGTATCATGCCAATTAAATAGACTTGTTGACAAATTAGACAGTCGTTTTGGAACCTGGCTGCCGCCACATAATCGACACAACTAGTCAAGATCCTTTGCATCGCTTGGCTCCCAAGGATGCTCCTTTTCGACAGACAAAATGAGAGCCTCGTGGGCTGGCGAGCGAGGTTTAATATCAAACTTCCACGGAAGAGGGTGGCTAATGACACCAGCCTGGAACTCCGCCTTGACATCCACTTCCTTACCGTTCTCAACGGCCTTGGTAACATTGAACACAGCGAGTGATCGAGCAATGCTGAGGTAGACAGTGTTGTCAGCGAGGAACCGGCCAGGGCAAATGCGGCGCCCAAAACCGAAAACGATATTGTGAGGATCCAACTCAGGCTCCCGGCCGTCGACACCAAGGAAGCGCTCAGGCTTGAACTCCATGGGATCGTGATACACCTCAGGATCATGCGTGAAAGCCCTTTACGCACTGGTTAGTGTCGAACTCATGTCGAAAAAAGGCAACTTGAGATCGTACCAGATGTTAGCCATCACCACAGAACCCTTGGGGATGTAATAGCCTTGATACGTGTCATCTTCGGTTGTCATGTGAGGAATTCCCATTGGTGCCACAGGATGCCAGCGCAGCGCCTCCTTAACCACAGCATCAACATATGGAAGATTGGGACGATCAGCAACTCCGGGCAATCGGCCAGATCCAATCACGCGATCAATTTCCTCTTGTGCTTTGCGCTGCACTTCGGGGTGCAGGGTCAGAGCCAGGAAGAAGATCTCGATCGAGCACACAGTCTGCGACTCATCAGTGAGGGATCGTGCGAGATGGACAAGTCAATGCATACCGTATCCGCCCCACCCGTATACAAGGAAGCAGCGGTCCATTTGGCGACCAGTTCTTCATCACTGCCGGGTTTGGGATATCCTTCCGCCTTGAACAAGTTGGAGAGGTAAGACGGCTCGTATTTACCAGAATCCATCCGGCGTTTGACGAAGCCATAGGGTCTGTTGACAACATTTTCAAGATTCTGCCTCCATTCCTGCGCAAGCCGCTTGAACTTGGCTCCCGGAAACCATGCAGGAATGTGTCGCACTGGGACTGTTAGTTTCGTGCATTTGACCTCGCGTGGGCGCACCGATTCACCTACAAGCCGGAATCATATCAACAAGCCATGCACCCGGTGTTCCGGCGATCGAGAAGTGCTCGAGGGCCAGGTTCGCGATATGAACCAACGGGTCTCGGCCGTGCGGGTCAATCGTGTACCCATAGGCGATCTTCAAGATAACCGCTCCGGCCTCCCTGAATCAACTCAGCCTCCTGTATCCAGTCGATTATGCTGCCGGGTAAACATACGTCTGAATGTGCTTCACAAGGTTCTTCGGATCCTTCAAAACCCTCCACAGGAATCGGTGAACCTCAATCTCCTGCAACTTGTTGTACTGCGCCACGGCGGCTTCAGAGCCCATATAAGGTTGCATGGCCTTGCGGTACGCACGGAATCGGTCCGAATAGGTTTGCATCGCGAGGATATGCTCCCACCCCACCCTATGCCGTGAAACATTTAGCGGTGTGTACGAGTACTTCGATTGCACTTGGATACAGACATTCTAGACGCGAAAATCAGGTCCGGCCGCGAGGAGTAGACTGACGACCGTTTCGTCAAAAGCTCTGAAGCTATCTGGTAGTCATTGAGAAGCACAATGGTTTGCCCCATGACAGTAACAGAGCTGATGGGCCCTGAAAAGAACAGTGCCAGTTAGAGATTGAACACTCCATCCAGCTTTCCAAGTCATACCATAGCGCTCCTTGTGCTTCGCCCAGTGCACCCAATCCTGGGATCCCGGAGAAGGCAGGTCTGCAATATTACCGACAATTGGCTTCGGCGGCGGACCTGGAGGCTTGGGGCCCGGCGGCCTCTTGGATGTCAACAAGATTTTGAGGGCATAGATTAATGGAACTGTTATCACCAGAATCACAAGCGTAGAGAAAGACATGGTGAACCTCAGGTGATTGCTGGCACACTGAGGAGGGAGCAGGAGGAGGAACCTGAAGGTCAGAAAGACCGGAGCATCTAGCTAAGAGGCAGAGAATCTGTTCGCGTTACAGAGTCGGGGGATAAGACATAGGTAACCTATCTGCGGAGGAGGAGCACCGATCGAAAACACAAAAACCGAGGACGAGCACACGAGAATCCCTCTCTTTCAAGTTTCCAACTTGCTTCGGGGTTTTGACTCCGAGCATCCGTACGAGTAGTTAAACTTTCAAGTAGGTTACGAGGTCTCCACAGTTCGTCAACGTGTCGATTCCCCCTGTATACGCATATTATTACGAACTTACGATACGTACGGAGTACGTAGTAGGCCTACTAGTTTATTCAAATATGTCTTGGCATCTGGTTGCCCTTTGGTGAAAACACAAAAGTCCAGACATAAAGATCGAGGGAGGCCTGGCTTGCTAAGTCGTAATCTTGCCATTGATCTCTCTCATGGATCCATCATGGGTTCGTTGTGCACCTGCTTTGCAAATTACCCATTGATTGCGGCTCTTCCGAGTACTGCTACGAGTTTGCTGGCCAGTACGGCAGTCTGCGGCAACAAATGGGATTGGAAGCGTGATCCTCGATTTCGTCGAATTCGGACATGAAGCTTGCAACGAGACGCTGATCCTGTCAACAGCTTTTGCTTCCTGTGGCATGCGTCAGGTAAGTCAAGCCGACGCAATCTCTGTTAAATGGCAACAGAATACAAGTAGTCATGATAGTCATCTAAGAGGGAAACATTGGCCCTGCTGATTGCGCTGAAAGGTTTGTTCTACTCCGAAGATCCAACAACGAGACTGTTTTTGGTGCAGAAGCTTCCTTCGCCGACTCGTGGGTTAGTCCATCATAAGACGGTACCTTGTGTGTCGAGAAACTGCTTCGACTTGGCCAAATACCATCAACTGGCACCATGGATGAGACAGGAAACTACCATCTCGAGGGCCAGATGACGGGCAGTCGATGGTGCACCCGCTGGCACAAGAGCAAATCTGCTGCTGGTTTGAGCAAATCTCACGTATGAAATCCTACAACGGAAAGGCTTGATGGTGGAATGGGCAACATCAGAGTACTCGATTGTCGGGTACTTTGCTTCATGGCTCAAACGAACAACGTGAGCAGATAAGACCATGCCTTCTGAACTCAATCATGCCTCCGGAGTCACTTGGAAAAATGAAGCTCGTAAAATATAACTATCCGAGCAAGAAGTCAATGACCGGTGACAAATGCGTTCATGCTGCCATGCGATGTCAACTGAACTTGTCAACGACAGCGTGATGGAATTGCATGGATACTCTGGCGTCCACATCGAGTGCTCGCGCGATTGTAATGTTACAGTCCAGACTCGGTACTCCGTACGTACAAGTTACAGAAGGCAGATGGTCATGAGTCATGTAGATGATGCCGAGAACTTTTTTTCAAAGTCAGCGGGGACCCCGATGGGAGCGGTCAGAAGTTGTTGTGGAGACATCTTGTCTAGACTCTGGACTCTGCGCGCTCTGTATCCGTAGGCTGTGCACCAATCGGGCGTCTGCTTGAGGTTGCTTAGTATCAAGGAGCTGCAAAACATCCATCATGTCGGAAACCCTCTGTGAATCTGTACTCATCAGTTACATCTTCCCCCTGATTTTAGTACAGTAAGGTTACCTGTTCATCACGACGGAATGGAAAAGTCAGAGGTTAACCTGGGTGTTCTCGTACCTCAGTGGGGGTCCAGATTACCGAGTTCTTGGAGCGGGTCTGAGCTGTCCTGGACTCGTGGTGCATAACCTCGAGCTTAATCTATTAAACTCCGGCCTAAAGCCGAAGTGAGTTTCAAATATACTAACCATGCGGAGTTCGGCCGACACAACGGCCATCACCACTTGTCTGTTTGTTGGTTGGAGAGACAGCTTCAACCAGTCCTTCAAAATGTCCGGTGGCCATTGGCATTGAGAGACTTGCCTGGATTGGCAATTCGGCAGAACTCCCCATCAGAGAGGTTCCTGAACTTGACATTTCCCCGTCCAAGACAAGACAAGCTTTTGGCCTTTTGCAAGAGAGACCTTGATCTTGGAGTGAGGATCAGACGGACAAGACGACAAATGGTTCTGGCATGATTACGGTAACTAAGAACGGAATACTTATGCACAATTCTCTAGGTACGGAGTAAGGAGTACTCCGTAATTATCCATCTTATGCTCTGGATCCAGAGTATGTACTCCATACCTGGCCACTTCAACGGCCTAGGATTTGCAGAATGTTATCAGGCCATGGAGAATTGGAGGATCACACCGGCAAAATCAGTCAACCAGCAGCAACCATCACTTCCATAAGTATCACAGTGCTGATTCTGCTGAACCACATCTGCTCCAGCCGCGAACCGGTAAATTCCTGAATAGGACAATACATAGGGTATTTATGGAGACCTCGTAGTGAATACGGAGTACACACACATACTGCACTGTAAATACCTTAGGTAAGTGCCAAGGTAGGTTAAGTATATCTTAACCTAATGATGAGCCTCAGAGAGCCTGAGAGAGGAAGGTTAACGCGAAGCTTAAAGAGTTCTTGTTCCATGGGTCCAGCAGCCACCCCCTAATGAAACTCCACCCATTCTGCCCGTCTGGCGACTTGTGATTGGTTGGGACCTGTTGCCTCAGTAAGCCACTCCGGCATTTGAACAAGGTTAAACGCTAGCGTGGGTGTGGATTACTGTAGTGGGCAGATTGGCGATACATATTTCACGATGGCCGGAGGTCTGCAGAATGATTGGACAGCAATGAAGGTTTGACGGCTCCACTTCCCGGCTCTCGGATGTTGGAACTGGGATTGACGGAGCATGGTCCGCACTGGGTAAGTGCTCTGTGGGTTTTTAGGTTAAGTTTGACGAGCAGAGTTTGAGGCTCCGCGAAGGACTGGATTACGACGAGGAGAAGCTCGAGTTTCCTTCATTTGCTGGGAGCCAGAGATTACATCCAGTAGCAATGCATTCAACGCATACTCTTGTCAGAGGATTCTCCATTCGTTGTGTTGGCTGTTGGAAATTCGTTTCTTTTTGCCATGATTTTATTCTGACTCAGTTACTTACTCTGTACAGTAACTAGTTATCCGAAGTCAAAGTTAAGTGAGTTAACTTAGCGATCACTCTCCGACAACCGTTGTTCCAAAATCACAAATTTCCAACGCCCACACCGCGAACACAAAACCTCATTGGCTCCAGAGGCAGAGGCCAAGAAACTACCCCTGTCAGGAATAATTGGCCCAAAGCTGCGAATCCTTGGCGGCTCTCCACCTCAATTACATACCTCCCGGCTCCATGGCTTTGGGTTGACCGTTGAGGCGTTGACTGATTCATAATTTTCGATGTGCAATTGTGCATATGCCATAACTATGGGATGGATAGGTGAATTCTGCAAAACAAAGAACTAGTCAAGTGCCAGTTATGCAGATTGTACCACATCCATACCGTATGCACTGAGGACTCGAAAGCAAGATCCATTGAATTGTTGAGTGGACTTTCTGCGAACTAAAGCATTGTTCAGAATCTCCAATGACGCACAGAGAGAGAACGTGCATATTAGACACGTTCCAGTCCTCCTTTAGTCTGCATCAACAGAAAAAAGAAATGAGCGACCAAAAAGAACATCATCAGTTCTCAGCTCGACGTTAGCTGTTACATACGAGTCCCCCTCCGTAGGGCGTGCGCCGTAGAATGTTCGATATTTTCCACTCCCATCCAGAAAACGAATCAGCTTTAATCGCCCAGCTGAGATCAACGATCGCGAGATTATTAAATCCGTCGCTTCGGTGACGGTAACAAAACCGGTTTACGAATCCAGACATACGCCGAGAACGCGGCCGAACCAGGAACTTACCTGACTCGGCTATACGGAGTCTTATTACATACATAGTCCCGCGCTAATCGCTGCATGATGCTAAGAAGAACTTGACAGGTCGAAAGCTGTCGATTTTCCGCTGTCACTGTGGAAATCCTCATCTGACAAGGCTTGTCGGCCGGCAGACGGGGCAAAGTGACATGTCGATCTATCTGCAGGGGTACTACTTAGACAAAGGATTGATATCCTAACCACGATACGACGGTGTCGTCGTTGACAGGGGACGTTTAAAGATCTCGGGCGGCGCACGAGCTGGAAACACTTGGGTCAAGATCGATCTGACCTCCAAGTTGTTCCTGGATCTCGTTGTTGTCAACGACGCCCTTCAAGATGTCGTCTCTGGCAGACGGGCCATTTGGAAGCTTGTCATCATGCGCAGTAAGATGATCGCCGTCCAATCTCCATCATCTCAGAGATTCAAGTCGATACTGACTTTTGTCCTTGCCAGCTGGATTGCTTCGCCCTCGCGGCGAATCAATCAAAATGTGCCGTGTCCGATATTCCATGCCTATGCATGGATATGAATTTCTTCCAGTCCGCGACTGGATGCGCGACAATGGAGTGCGGAGTGAGAGCAGGCCTGAGTATGATGATGCCTGCAACCAGATCGGTCTGATGACGCTAACGCCGAATCCAGCTGCAACGAATACCACGATGGAAGTCTGCCAGGTGCCTCAACAGAGCCAGGAGCATATCACCCCGATCCTCGCCGGGGTCCTTGGAATGTTGGCTCTGATAATGGTTTCGTTGCGTGTCATCCAGCGTGTCGTATTCAGTCGCGTCTTCTGGTGGGATGACGCACTGTGTGTGGCCGCGCTTCTCTGCGCTGGTCCTTTGAACTGTGTGATGTTTCCAAGTGAGTCGAGTCTTTGTCAAAAATTGCCCATCATGAGGCTAACTCCGGGCAGTGAAAAAGTTCGGATTGGGACGGAATATCTGGACCATTCCTTTTGATCACCTGGAGAAACAGCTCATGGTAAAATCAAAACCCCCGAGCTTACTTTGTCATGTTCTGACATCGTATCTGCGCAGCTTCTATACGTGGCCGAGGTCCACTACATGGTAGCTGAGGCCCTAACCCAAATGTCGATCCTCGCATTTTACCTGCGCATATTCCCGAACAGGACTTTTCACAAGATTGCGTACTCACTGATTGCTCTGTCGGCTTGTTTCGGCATTTCGAATGCATGCGTCATGATTTTCCAATGCACTCCTGTCAGTTTCTTCTGGCTTGGCTGGGACGGTGAACACAGTGGTCATTGCATCGACGTCAATACGTATTCGTGGTACAAGGCTGCAATGCAGATCGCGATGGACCTGGCGATTATCAGCCTTCCCATCAGACCTTTGATGCACTTGACTCTCAACCTGAGGAAGAAGATTCAGATCATCCTCATGTTCTGCACGGGCTTCTTGTGAGTCGCCGTTATCCCTGCTTGTCGTCTACATAACTGAACCATTTCAGGATCACAGTCATCAGCTGCCTGCGACTGCAATCTCTTATCGTGTTCTCGGAAACGAGTAACCCGACCTGTAAGTCAAACCTCCGACTCTCTGCGGAGAGCATGTCTAACACTCTCTCGACGTTCAGATGATAACACGCCCGCTATTTACTGGAGCGTTGCTGAATGCGACATCGCAATCATTTGCGCTTGCATGCCTCATATCCCTGCCCTTTTCAAGCATTTGTTCCCTTCTGTTTTCGGCCTTCCTTCGAGCTACTACAACAACATTACCCCGACCCCGAATGCCCAGAGTCTCTCGGGGTCGCTGCCGTTGGACAGAATTCGAAAGGACACCTCGTGGCAGGTGTCCAGCTCAGAAACCAATCTGGTGAATGAGGCCGGGATGAAGGGGTCCCGGATCTGAAGGAGCAAAGGGAGTTCATTTATGGACGGTATGGCAATGCAGTTGGAGCATGTGCTTTCGTCCACGAGCTAATGACTGGGAACTACTAGGGTACAATAGATGAATTTTCTGAATGTCGCAGGCATGTATAGAGTCCTGAATAGGTCCATTTGGGATTGGAGAAAATGCTTTTTGATTCCCTCTTTTGCCTTCGTCGACTCTGTATTTCAAGTTTGCCTTTTTTCTATTGCATGTACGTCCACCTCGAGCTCCGGGTGGCTTCAGAGGCGGGACCATACCTTCCTTTAATCATCAGATTCTGACTCTTGATAACTTTTTCCTTGACAAGTTTGCTCAGCTTTCTGCCACTCAAGTCCCGGTGAAATCGTAGCCTGGGAAATACTCTCACGATTGCATGTCTTCTCTAAGTGCCTGTGGTGAAGTGATGCGATGCTACACCAAATCCTGCAGAAGGCGCTTTGGGTTATGATGAGCAACCCTCTGAGGCGTTGATCCCCAGAAGTAACAGCTTGCCACTGAACGGATGGACTGCCCCTTGGCCGTGGAGCTTCGAACACTCAGATGCCTAATCGGGTCGATGGATGACAAGAGCCCGCAACATTCTACGGCGGTGGAACGCGTCCATGCATGATGGACAACGACACGTGAATATACCGTTGTCAACTAGGAGCTACTACAGTAGTATTGAAGAAATCAGAGAGTTCCAGGTCGTAGTAATACACGAAGCAAAGTCTGTTGTTGGGTTTCAAAGTAACTACCCGTACAGTAATGATCCATCAATCCGTTTTCAACTCCCCAAACTCCCATACCTCGACCATCAAATATACTGCCATGCCGCAAACGAACCATCGTACGGAACTGCAGCCGCCGTGAATGTGAGGCAGTCCTTCACATTGCCCGTGGGGACCGTCGCGTTGTTCATCGCCGCAAACACTTGCCACGACGACGGATTCTCGGCGTCATCGGGGCAGGCCATGAATCCGTCGGCACCGAAGCCCTTGAAGGACCATTGACCGTGCGGTTCGCCCGCCACATGCTTGAATCCACCGATCGCAGCACCGGGTGGTACGTAGGTGGAATGGGCGCGGGTGAATCCAAGTTCGCCCTCGGGGGTGACATAGAGGTTTTGGCCGCCGGGGACTTGGACATACTAGTGGGTACGTCTTGTCAACATGCATGTTCCATTTTCCTTGTTCCTTGGTCAAGGTCTTACCAATGAACTCGATCCAAGGATGACCGTCTCTTTACCCGGCGGGCAATTCTCAACCATCTCCGGGCAATATGTGGCGGGCAATCCACCCAGCCAGAACTTTGAGCCGCGCGCTTGCATGGGCAAGTAATGGATTCCGGAGCCGGTGCGGAGAGCCATCACTCGGAAGGCATTTGCCGAGTCTGTATCGGCGGCGGGCGCCGGGGCGGCTGCGGCCAAGACGGGCAGGATCGATATCACCAGCGTCAAGAATTTCATGATGCCGTTGGAGATAGTCCTCTGATGCCTTGAACGAGTACGGAGTATGGAGACGGAGTAATTGGAGTAGGCTCCTGTTGATCAAGTGATGATTGATGGATTGATGATCTGGTCTCTCGGTACTGTTATATAGCTACACAATACGAGCGACAACTGTCCCTTCGTACAAATGATCCTATTGTTGAGTACAATGTTGTCCGGTGCGATCGAATGCCGTTGACCGCATGTCTAAGACATGAGTTGTCGATCACGAGCTTGTACCCAATTGGATGGAGAGGGGTGTATACGAATAATATAGTCAAAGGTGGAGAAAGAGCTAAGAAAGCTTGGTGCAAGGCTCACAACAACACTGCCAGTTCTCCGGACAAAAAAAATGCATGGAACTTCAAATCGCAGGCCCTGGGGTTCCAGGATACGAAAGATACTGTACTCTATGTTCGTAAAAAAGATGACCCACGGAAAATGGAAAATGCTGACTTACTTAATGAATTGTCATCATGCCCCTTTTTTGGAGAACACTGTCACACTCCGTACGGAGTACTCGGAGACATTTGGTTGAAGCAGAATCCGAATACTCGTAGTAACTAGGTACATCGTAGTCTCCAGATACATACAGTAGGTACTCGTAGTGCGACCCCGGCTCATGTAGTAGTCATATTCCTCTTAACTAAATTTATGAAAATTCACGTGATTTGCATCACTGATCCACGTGATTTGTTTTTAGTCAGCAACGCGCTTCTGTTTACACCTCCCTTTTTGATTCCTCCGGAGGATCACACCGGCAAAATCAGTCAACCAGCAGCAACCATCACTTCCATAAGTATCACAGTGCTGATTCTGCTGAACCACATCTGCTCCAGCCGCGAACCGGTAAATTCCTGAATAGGACAATACATAGGGTATTTATGGAGACCTCGTAGTGAATACGGAGTACACACACATACTGCACTGTAAATACCTTAGGTAAGTGCCAAGGTAGGTTAAGTATATCTTAACCTAATGATGGATTATGCGATGCGTCATCCGCAGTCGCGTTGGAGTTGCTCTCTGGGAGCGGAGTTGTGAGGATCTTGATCCATTCCAGCTCCCGGTGAACAAGAGACAGGTGGTATAGTTGTGAGACGGTGGGAAGAGGGGTGAATGCCCGACTTACAAGAGCCACGATCCAACTCCATGGGTCGTGTTCATCCTTCCTCGAGTAACCTCCTACAGCCGGACCAATTATGAATTTTGTCCATGACAGCCTTTCTCGTATGTATCTTTGGACACACCACCGCTGGTTTCCAGACTGCCTACAGTCGTCAGACAAGATGGAAAGGGATGCACTGGACGAGACGGACAGCCCATGTGCGTATGCAATACTATTATGCAGAAAATATGCGTCTTCCTCCTCGTCATGATGATGGCTGGAGAAGCCCACAACGCTGGACGGTGCCTACCCAAAACAGCAAGCTCCAAGAGTTGAATTACTTGACTCTGGAGTTGTCCTGACGTTGAAGAACGTTGATTCCCCACACAAAACGAC
>NW_027192309.1:0-12674 GCF_041956625.1 Thermomyces dupontii | reverse complement strand
CAAATTCGACGTAAAAGGAGGGGGTTTCGGCATCTCGCATGTCGATCGCGTGCTCCCACTCCTCCATAAAACGCCGCCAGACGTGACCAGGACGGTTTCCCCGGGTGGCCATCTTGAGGTTCTTGGCCGAGACGAACAGTTGCAGGTTTCGGAATTCCCGGTACCGCGGCGACTGCACCCAACGCAGGATACGGGTCCAGATGTCCACCAGCCTGTCGCCTGGGACCTGATATCGCAGCATCTGGTGGCACGGGCCTCTGCGGTCAACTCACGAGTGGCCTTCGAGGTGCGCCGCTTGCGCCGCCAACTTCGCACTCCGGTAGTTCGGCGGAAGATGCTGCAGATACCCATCCTCCGTCGACCTCCGGATGGTGTGGAGCAGCACCTCGTCGACCCACCACTCAATGCGCTCCTCGGTCAAGAAGTTGGTCGCAATGGCATCTTTGCGATATAACCGGGGGAAGAAAACGAAAACCGACACGTCCTCGTAGTGTCGAACACGGCCCAGATGGATGTGCGGCACCTTGTGAAGCGGTCGCGAGACAGTGGCCCCTAAGTCGTCCCGATCGGGGTTGACGGGAACGCGCATCGTAAGGTGCACGGACTTGGCGATGTTGCTCACGAATTGCGGCGTCAGGTCCAGGTAGATGCCGCGGCGCGCGAAGCCCAGGTGCGGCATGAAACCCATCACGCTGTCAACGTCGCACACTTCGGCTCATGTCCGTGGCCACGTGCCCCTAAGGCACGTGACCCTGCGCGGATAATACATAGAAACACACTACGCCCTACACTACGGAGTACTTGTTACGGAGTACTTGTACTGTAGGTAGGTACTCTTCGTTCGTTTCAGGGCATTTTGGCGGCATGGCCGTTAGATACCTAGGTAGGTACCTAGTCTGCCGTACTTTTTTCCTTCGCATCTGCCGCGAATGAACTCACTTCTCGCACCTCTCACATCGACTCGAGTCCCTTTTTTGCCCTCGTCCTCTCATGACCCGCAAATCAACGTCTTGTCGGCCCGCTCGCTTGGTCTCGTTTCATGTCGTCGTGCCTGGCCGGGCCCGGTCTCCATGACGAACCCAGGCAATGGTGTTGGATCCTGGTGCTTATCAACAAGCTGTGATGACAGCGCTCGTACTATTCTCGCGTCAAGAAAAGGATTCTTGCTACCTATTCTCCTTTGGTAAACCCACAATGGTCCCGTGCGTCCCAGGTGTCTCATGAACGGTCCGATCAATCCTCACCTGCAGATGCCGCTCCACGACACCGAGCCCCGTGCGCCGACTTATCGACGCTTGAAACGCCCCTCGCTGAGCGATCGATTCTTGTTTCGAAAAGGTCAGCTCCTGGCATCGATCCTCGCAACAGCAATTCCATCTTAAATCCCATCGAATCATTGTGCCTTTCGCCCTCGCCGACTGTCATCGGCCGGCTCACGGTTCACTGCTGCTCAAATCACCTCTGCGATAACACTGGCTGGGGCGTTAGTGGGTCGTTACACTGCCGCTACAATGCCCACCGCAACGCAGTCATCTTCTGCCATGACGCCGCGTGTCTTCCCTTGGTGGCATCTCCTACTCTCTGCTGATTCCGTCTCCCTCCGCCAGTGCCAGTCGCAAACGATTCTTTCAACCAAATTCATGCTCGGCGGATTTCTCGGATTTCTGCTCCAGGTTGTTATCTATGGCACTGGACGTGCCCTAATCCGAGGAAGACCAGAATGGAACGATCTATGCAACTATCTCTAGAGGACTAGGAAAACAGAGTGTGCAGGGAGCCGATGGAAAAAACAGGTCTAGAGGTACTGTCTGGCAACTCATCAGGGCTCTTTATGGGCTCCCCCGTTCACCGTATCTGTGGTTCCGAGAACTTTCGAACACACTGAAGACGGCTGGTTTTCGCCAAGTCATGGAGGATAAATGCCTCCTCACTAATGGCCGCATTATCATCTTCTTTTATGTCGACGATTTAGTGATTTTGAACCGCAAGAAAGTCCGTCCAGTGGCAGACGCAGTTATCAACCGGCTTAGTGAGAAGTATGAGCTACGACCTATGGGGGACCTGGACTGGTTCCTCAGTATCTGAATTACCAGGGATCGAGACCACCGGATCACTTGGATAACGCAAGATGCCTACATTGACAAGATGCTTCGCGACTTCCACATCGTTCCTGGGCCTCGAGTGCAGACTCCGTTTTCTCATGATGCTTCAGAGTATCGGTGATACCAGGGGCTAGCCTCCGCTGAAGATGTCTATCGGTATCAGCGTAAGATTGGGGCGCTAAGATATCCAGCACTATGACACCCTGATGTTGCCTTCGCGGCGAGCTTGTTGGCCAGATATATGACTAACCCCTCACCCTTCCATGAACGCGAGGTGGACAGGTTGATGTGCTATCTTCGACACACCAAAACGCTGTCTCTTTGCTTCCGCGCCACGGGCGATCCGGGCTCATAAATATGGCACTAGACGTGCCCTAATCTGAGGAAGACCCAGAATGGAACGATCTATGCAACCTTCTCAAAAGGACTAGGAGACATCTTTCGGAGAGAATGCCCTGAATGTGTGGGCTGGACCTAACCGAGGTGCTGACTAAGCACTGGTCCAAATTCACCAACGATTCCCTCCTTCGATGGGGCAAATACTCCTTATTACAATACTACGGAGTAGTAAAGACGGCGTGCCATCAATTCCCTAAACCGCTACAATCTCCTGTCTCCGCTGTCCAGAACTACAAGGACTCGCATTGCGCAACAGTCAACAATGATCGAGGGTATGCAACCACCCGTGCCCATCATGTTCTGAGTTCGTCCCTTTCACATTACCCGAAGC
This sequence comes from Thermomyces dupontii, assembly GCF_041956625.1. Classification (NCBI taxonomy): domain Eukaryota; kingdom Fungi; phylum Ascomycota; class Eurotiomycetes; order Eurotiales; family Trichocomaceae; genus Thermomyces; species Thermomyces dupontii. The sequence continues at coordinate 9,842 of NW_027192309.1, read as the reverse complement.
CCTTGTTCCTACGTTCCTGCCGGTTTACTGATACCTACTACCTAGTACTTACTGGAGATGATATATAACGCTTGCATTTCCTTGAGCCTGCTGTGCCACCAAGATGCCTGGTAAGGCCAAGAATCAGCTCACATATCATCAAACATAAACTCCCATAAAACAGAACGAACAGCAGCAACTTCCTCATCGTCGACAAGCTCCATACCTTCTCCGGGACCAACAGCAGCATCATCATCATCGTTCTCAACGTCGTCCTCAACATCTTCCTCATCGTCAACATGCTGAAGGGGTTTATTTCCTCGGGGGTAAGAGCAGCAACATCATCGTCATCATCGTCAACATGGTCACCGATTTCAGTGGTCAAAGGCTGTGCCTCCTGTCTCAGGGCCTCCATATGTCGACATCATCCCGTCATCTAGCCAGTAATTTGGGTCCCCCTCATGCTCACCCAGCCGAGGCAGGCACAACTGAGATTTCGGTAACGACGCCGTTCGGTCTCTATAGACCGTCGCTTCAGAGCGGCGTCCTGGTGCTCCTCATATCGCCCTTCATCGGCTCAAAGACATCCCGCGTGAAACTGAATGCGAAGGAGCCGGGCGATCGTACTCTCGATCTGGGCGAGGACGTCATCGTTCTCCCGGAGCGAGAGCGCATCCCGGTGCTCCTGAAGAAATTCCAGCATCTCGTCCAGGAGCAAAGACCGATCGTAGGCTGTTCGGACCGCTCGGTGACGACGCCGGAATCGGGAGAGGATTTGCGCCCACCGGAACAGGCTCGCAGGCAGCGGATGGCTGAGAGACAGGTTGCGCCAACAATTGCGGGGCTTGAAGAAGGCGTAGCCGCTTTTCGGCAGTGTCTCCGAAAACCCAAGGCTGAATCGCTCCGGACGGCCGTCCGCGGCGCGTTCCGACACCTTCCAGACCGCCTTGTCCAGCTCCAGCTGCTGGGGAAGCGCAGCTGAGCCGCAGGACACGCAGGAAGATCGCCATCGCAATGCTCTCCTCCAACGCGATGTAGCCGCCCCTCAGCTGCGTCCTAGCCCGTGCGTACTCGAACATAGCGGCGTACCGATTGATTTTCGAGTAATGAAAATCCAGAAAGGTGGACGTCGGCAGTATCCAGTATGGAACGTGCTCGCGGCGAGGAAAGCGAATTCAACCCAGGTCTCGATGTCCTGCCGCGTCAGACGATCCACGACCAGCGTGGCGAGCCGCAGTGTCATCCGATGCTCCTCCCGAATCCCAAAGGACTTCCGTCTTGACGCGCCAATCGCAGCAGCACACCGCTTCTTTGCAGGTACGACTGCGTCAGCGTCTCCGCATCGTGAGCCACGGCACCACCGGCATGCTGAAGGCTCGCTCTGAGGTCATCGTCCAACGCCAGACTTTTCAGGGCCTGATCCTGGAACGGCACCGTCTTCGCCGCATCCAGCATCTCCTTGCAGCTGTTGTAGAGCTGCGTGTATACAAGGCCCTGGCGACGGGCCGGCGTTCTCTTCCCAGGGAGGATTGTCCGATTCGGGAAGTCGCGAACAAGGCCGGTGTTGAACGTTCGCTGCTGAAGGACGAATCCGCGCCGGCTACGGTATATTGGAGACCGCGCGAAGGTGTCCAAGTGGGCGCCACATCAGCGTCGCAGCATGGGAGCCGCCATTTTCCCCACCCTCCGACCGGCACCAGGTTTCCTTGCCAATGTCGACGTAAAAGGAGGTGTTGTCGACATCGCGCATGTCGATCGCGTGCTCCCACTCCTCCATAAAACGCCGCCAGACGTGACCAGGACGGTTTCCCCGGGTGGCCATCTTGAGGTTCTTGGCCGAGACGAACAGTTGCAGGTTTCGGAATTCCCGGTACCGCGGCGACTGCACCCAACGCAGGATACGGGTCCAGATGTCCACCAGCCTGTCGCCTGGGACCTGATATCGCAGCATCTGGTGGCACGGGCCTCTGCGGTCAACTCACGAGTGGCCTTCGAGGTGCGCCGCTTGCGCCGCCAACTTCGCACTCCGGTAGTTCGGCGGAAGATGCTGCAGATACCCATCCTCCGTCGACCTCCGGATGGTGTGGAGCAGCACCTCGTCGACCCACCACTCAATGCGCTCCTCGGTCAAGAAGTTGGTCGCAATGGCATCTTTGCGATATAACCGGGGGAAGAAAACGAAAACCGACACGTCCTCGTAGTGTCGAACACGGCCCAGATGGATGTGCGGCACCTTGTGAAGCGGTCGCGAGACAGTGGCCCCTAAGTCGTCCCGATCGGGGTTGACGGGAACGCGCATCGTAAGGTGCACGGACTTGGCGATGTTGCTCACGAATTGCGGCGTCAGGTCCAGGTAGATGCCGCGGCGCGCGAAGCCCAGGTGCGGCATGAAACCCATCACGCTGTCAACGTCGAAGGAGACGTTTTCCACCCCCGGAGTTCCATTCGGGACCTGCGAGCAGTCGACGCACAGGAACCATGGGTGCTCGTCGTCCTCGGCAATTCTCCCCTCGACCGGTTGCTACCAGGCGCGCGTGTCAAGCTCTTGCGCGATCTCCAGCATCCGATCGTTTTTCAGGACGTCCGGGAATGCGTCTTGCCCAATCTCCGTTAATGCGTTTAGCGTCAGATGTTTGGCGGCGGCATAATCGGCCCGGGGCGGTCGATACATCCGGCAGCCACGGAAGTTGGCCAGGTGGCTGCTAAGCCACTGAGCAACATCGACCGGATTCTCATCGCCGTCCGACTCCGAGCTATCGCCGTCTGATGGCGACATCTTACCGCCTTCGCGCTCTGGCAAGCCGTTTTCGTAGTCAGCTGGCTCCGAAGACACAATGTAATCCTTCTCGTCAGTCTCGGACAGATCCTCCGTACGAACTTCGCTCCAGGAGTCCGAAAGTGCATAGAACCCCCCCAGGTCGTCATCTTGTTCATCATCTCCGCCGTTGTATTCGGTGGCGGCGCTGTACAAGTCCCTGGCTCGAATCGTCAGATGCGACCGGGAGGATCGACAGTGAAATCCAAAGGCTAATTCACAACATGGCTGCGCCGGCATCAGAAGCTACAAACCAAACATCGTCGGAGGTATGTCATGTGAATGAAGGCCCGTCTCTCATCGATATTAAAGGGTGGCTACAAAGCCTACGAGCCAAGACGATGGTCGCTGTATATCATGAGGCCAGTTTCCCATGGGGTGCTTGTTTGGGATAGCACCCTTGAAGATCTCAGTACCGCCTGAGAAAACATTTACGGGAGAAGCCCACACCCGTTAAGTGAGTGCCGACTCTTCATGACTCTTGCAGCCTTGAGTACTGATCAGCACGTCTACCTAGAACTTCACATTTGCAAAGCCGCTGAGCCGTAAGGACTATGGAGTACTGCTAGTGTGACCGACGGTAGTTGCTTTGTAGTTGTAGAATTGTAGCGCTGGATCTACGAGAGGAAGACATCAAGTAGGGCAACGATTGTGTCACGTGAGTGGGATCGGAGCCAGGCTGATCCGGCCGCCGGCAGCAGAGCCTCTGCTCGCACGCCTGCGCCTTTGGGCATTTGCTTACGCTCCATTTGCTCTCCCTATTTCCCGGGTCAGTCATGTAGCTTCGCTCAGCTCAGTTCTCAGTGCATGCAGAGCATTCAGATGCTACATCACAGAGGGCAACCTGAAGGCAGACAGGACATTTACAAATTGCCATTATGTCACGTGGGTACGATGCCCTAGGTATGTGAGAACTGGAGTCAACAGTCGAATGCTGGAGGTGCCTTCTCATGGCCACAGAGAGCATTGAATCTTTTCCACCTGGATTCCAGGATGGCCTACTCGCAGTACTCGTATATATTGCCCTTGAACCAATCTCTCCGGCTGAAGATGAACATGATACGGGAAACGCCATTCAAGGTGAAGGGCTTTTGTTATGTTCAAGTTGGTAGAATCATGCACAGCGGTTTGCCCCAAACAAAGCTCGAGACATGTTCGAATTTGCCCGGAAAAGAGGCACATGAGAAGAGTACAGAGGGACTCGTCTGCTGTCTCCGCCAAACTCTGCGTACAAAGTGAGGTCGTAAGTACTCAGATGATCTCGAAGATCGCCTGTGAACATGTCATCCGTGACGGACAAGGCATTGTGTCTCGAGAATGAAGGATGGGCGCAGTGAGAACATGGATGTCGGATTCGTTATCTGGAACATGGAAGAAGGTTGATTGGAGGCGAACGTTGGGATTGAATCACTGGTATCACTCATTAATTCTCCACGGCCAACTCCTCCAGGTTCATTTCTGCCGATTGCTGATAAACAACCATGTACGTGGCTTCTCGGTAATCAATCCTCCTGGCTTTCCAGGGCAATCGTCATTTCTCGTACCACTAACCAGCACACTCGCGATCCCACTATCTCAACCCTCATTGACACTAAGCCCTATGCCCTTCGTTTGTGCACCAACACCACGCCGCCCATAATGCGGTGGGCGTATATTCCTTGTCTCGTTCTTGGTCGAATCATGCAGCGACCGCACATCGTCTGGGTTTGTCTGGTCTTTGGAGGCCCGCTGTGTGCTTGCTTGATCATTTCCGAGTCAGAAATATCGACACTGCTGTCGTCTCTCCAGTGACGCGTTCAGTTGATGTCGTTTTGGGATCACTCTGTCTCAGTCAGCGAATTAGCAACCAGTTGCTCATCAAGTGCGCCACCTCATACAGTGTTTTCTTCCATGAAGCTGCACTTCATGACTCATGCTTCAAGCACTCCCCTGATCGGAGGGTCTCGAAACCCCGAGAACTTAACAGCAGGCCGTAGAGAAACTCCGGCTGAGAGCATGGCGTTCATTTCTCTCGTGTCTCCAAGTCGTCGTGATAACAATAAATCCGTCTCCTAAGCTTCTTTCTGGATTGCGTTGTTACCCCGTTGAACACGCTGAATACATACACGAAAGTCGGAGTCTCAACAGGAGCCACAGAACCATACAGAAGACATGCAATCTAAACCTTCTGTAGAACAGCGTCCAAGTCGGGAACAACCTCACGAGCGACTATATTGGGTTTGTCAGCTTGATCTGCCAGGGCTTCGGGAAAGCGCATCGTTCTGCTCACCAAGCAACTACTCTTTTAGGAAAGATGTTTGCAAATTGTCGTCAGGATAACGATCGACAACCTTCCTTATCATCGACAAATGCCGCGATCCAGCACCCGATTCTCTTGGGTGGTCCCAGCTTGTCGGGATGATTGTCCAGAAAGCCACCCACACAGTTCCAGGGGTTTGTCGAGCAAAGTTCCCGCGGAAGAAAGATGACGAAAGAGAGATGTCGATTTCCTCCCCGTTCATAAACCCATAAATCCTGTACTTCAGAGCCCCGACGCGCATACTGGAATCTAGATCTGGTCGATTTCCAGTATCCGGTCCTCATCCTCGATGAACGGGGAAATCATAGACGGTTCTGAGTTAGTGACATTGTAGGAAGGTCAGACAGAAGGCAGACGAGATCAGAAAGTGGACGGTGAACAGGACGGAGGAGAGTCCTGGCATCGTCTCCCTATCCGGTGTCGCCATCGTCAGGATGGGGTTCAGGAACCTCAGTGTGGATGGAGGCCAAAGCCCAACCATACAGTCCCTTTTGGGGTCCTGGCTTGTCGCATTGGAATAAATGGAATTCGTACAGATGCCATGGCTCGATCTTCAGTTCGCTCGCTTGCAGCCAGCGGTCAATGCTGGTATCGGTCCGATATTCTAAATTGTTAGCCAATCTCGCGAGATACTCGAGGATACGGTTGGGAGTCCGAGAAACTTGAATCGTTTGAACCCCAACCCTCAGGCGTTTGCAAATCGGGGAGATCGGATCGGGCACGGGAGAGACGCGGAAATCCTATCCGGATGGTGCTCAGCTCGGATGAAAGCGGCATCGCACATGGATAGCAACCCGACGCGTACGCATCGGTTTTCCCAACTCGTGTCCGATGATGGCGAAAAGCTGAGGGTCAAAAAAGAAAAAAAGCCGAAATGAGTGAGGCCTAGGGAAACGTAGAAACTCGATGAGAACTACTGATACCTAGGTTAGTATTTACGCCAACCACCTGACACATCCACACTCTGGGGTCAAGTTGCAGGTGAATCTGGTATTCACTGCATACAATGGACTGGTGAGGATGCATTGGCTGCTTGAGTGTAATTCGTAATTCGTTAGAAATAATAATGAACGGACATGAAATAACGGTTGTGTTTTCGCAATGGAGAGGACTTACGATCGTTGATGTTGCTAACAGAGTCGGCCTCCTGTCAGAGCAATTGAATTTTGGCAGGTTATTATACATCCAGCAGGTATCTGAAGTATTAAAACAAGTGGTCCCGAGGAGCAGATTGATGCACATGGATCTGATGCTTGATTCTTGTCTTACTCAACCGGATTGTCACGCTCTCGCTGAACAGCATCAAGTACTAGGTATGGTTCTTCGGAAAGGACAGGAGAATGGCCACAAAACACTGATACTTTCCCCAACGAACAAGAGAAAAACACATAAAAGGACTAGCCAACAAAAAGAGAAACGAGGAACATTGTACGGGGGCCTCTCAGAAGTGAGTAGAGTAGCTCATGTCCATGTATTCGTCGGACGCTGGCCGTAAACGACATAGCTGTGGGTTTCATTCATGGTTAGTTTCCTTTTAGTTAGTAATGTCACTCAGAAGCTACATGTTACTCACAAATTGTATATCATGTGGATTGTGCGCTTCCTTCCGTCTGCACGAGCTTTGCCGGCAAGAACAATGACTTCGTCCTTTGTCCATTTCTTGTACCGCGTCAGAGCAGCCAGCGCGGTGCTCTCGAAACCGTTCGCTTCGGCCTGGGCCTGGTTCCATGCGCCTACTTTCTTCTGCGGAGGTGTTAGTGCTAGATCAGTAATCTTCGAAGACTGCTAGGAGGCAAATGGAACAGGACCCCAGGAATTAAGGGGAAAGGGGGCGTGCACACTGCCGGGAGCGGGGGGAAGGGGCGCGCGAAGGCGAAAACTGACAGGACGGGGATCCTTTGGCCAGACGCCGTAGGGAACTTTGAACTTCTCCACATGGATGTTCTCGAAGCCAGCGTCCTCGAACCACTGTTTCAGCTTCGGCCCAGGACGGACCTCGTAGCCGGCCTCTTCAAACGCGCTGTTGATTTCGTTCTGGTACTCATAGAGACTGGTGCCGATGTGACTGCCATATTCGGAATAGGGGCGAGTGTCCCAATCCTGAAATTCAACCCAGCCACCGGGCTTGACTGATCTGGTTTCCCTTAGAACCAAGAAAGATAACAGGGGAAACTCCCGCTGGCATACCGATAGCACTGCTTTATCAGCTTTTGAAAGTCCTTAACCCTAACCTAACCCTAACCCACATGGGTTGGTTTCATACGCCCATTCCGACTCAATGTCATCCACAAGGAATTTCACGTTCGGAGGAATCCTGAAATAGTCAGTCAGTCGGGCGACATTGCTACAAACTTAGGTCCAACTGACAGAGTCGGCTGGATATGGCTCAAGTCACAGCCGATCACCTGGAACAAACAGGTTCGGTCTCAGCATTCCATCCACTTTGTATCGCTCTCGACAGTAAGAGTACTCCTACCTCGGCCTCAGGATGTTTGTCCGCTACGATGAGTCAGCGTTATCCCTCGTCAGCCAAACCGAAGGAGTAATTAGACTTACCAAAGTCAATGGCCATATTCCAGTCCCGGTCCCCAGATCGATCACCCGCTGTGGCTTTCTAACTGGGGCAAGGTAGAGTTTTCTGTTCAAGAGCTGAAGGAACATCTCATGCATCATGTCCAAACGATCGCTTTCCAGCTCGTCATTCGGGAGTAGGTACGCTAGACAATAACGTTCAGTTTACAGATCTTGAATGGTAGTCAGGCAAGAAGAGGCCAGGTCCTACACCCATCGCGAAATCCATGGTAACGTCAGCCATTCTCATGGCGATACTCAATCACCGACGATGTCAGCGACGTGCTGTACGACGATCTATATGTTGAAGAGTACTATGCCTGAGCATGTCTTTGAAATCCGCGGCGCCGTGGCATCACATCACGTACAGTTCCTCGTCATAAGACGAGTCGTTTTCATACTGAACGTGTTCACCTAAGCAATGTTCTCCAATGTACAGCAATGGAGGGACATCATACTGAGGTATCCACCTCGACGTTCTCCGGGGTATGATCGGTGGTGACGGCTGTCTGTTCCTGACCAGGAGCTTCCGTCATGATGGAATACTTCTCCGATGAATATCAACAATCCTGAAAACGAAAAAAGAAAGCCGTGTTTGTTTTCATGTCCTTTTCGACCTGTACCTGGCAGCAGATTGCAAAAGTCAACAAGGTTTTATATGAGTTGCCCCTCTGCGGCCAATGCTCGGTATTCCGGCTTGGTATTGAAAGCGAAAGTGGTTAGCATCAGAATCTTATGTTAGTTCTCTGACGGCATTGCTGCATGTCTGCCAAAAAGGTAACAGGGGGGCTAGTTACCTCTGAATCTTCCTACCGTGCGATGATCTCCTCATGTCTATCACGCATCCGTTGCCTACTATCTACCACGCAGGAGGGGCCTGTGCGAGGCTGGATAGCGCCACCCCAAATGCCGATTGGTGAAGTTATGGGGTTCGTGCTCCACATGAACCTCGTCCGTGACTCTCAGACATGGTCCGCATCAACTGTTCTAGTTGTCATTTCTTGTAGTTTGAAATGACTGAAATTTTCACTGTCATTCCGACTTGTCATTTGCATGCCAAGACGCCATGATCAATGATGTTCGAGAAAGCGTACAGCGTACTCCTTGTACGGAGTTCGTGATTACAGAGGTTATGATCGTAGGTACTTCCAGGCTGACATTCCCTGGACCCAGCTCTGCACCAAGTTGAACTTAGCTTTGCGGCTGGATACTAATATAGAACCGCTTCGAAGAGGGGATTTTCCCATGGGTGAGGTCGGCACCAACAAAGAACTCCCGGAGGATTTCCATATCCGGGGCTATTCATGGAGTCGGCTGTACTACACGGGGGGCTTCTTCACAGATATGCCCGATGAGGAAGCCCGACATATTGAGATGCCCTCTTTTATCATCACGAGAGCACGGCGGAGCATTTGGTTGGGACTCTGCATCGCAGAGGTAAGTTCTATTCGGTGCCCGTCCTGAAAACATCCCCATGCTAACGTGAAAACTTGGAACGCTGGAATCACATTTGATGCCGAATCCGGGGGATTCGCTTCTACGGAATATGCCAGAAACTTGGTGTTAGAGCCAGCATCTCCCAGGCCACCGTACCTTGGCTAGGGCCCAGAGGTCACGTGGCCGCACAGTGTACATAGTTTTCTTCCTCGCATGTTTCTTCTCCATCCTTAGTGTCTTGAAAAAAGACCTGCGCTGGATTGACGGCCGACCCTTGTAGCTGTGCCTAGTACTGGGGTCATAACACTTGGAATCGTTCGGCCAACATCATACCGCCGCGGATTTTGACGTGGCTGCTTAACTGGCTTAGTCTCTTCGACCATTGGTGGGCAGTCAGTGAGGTTGACCGGAATCTTCTGATATCATGTTTTGCTATTGTGGACAATGTGAGATCGGAAGTCGCCAGTTTTGTTCCTGGTTCATTGAATGTTGCATCGTCTTCTGCCATCTTGGCCTGTCTGGTACTCATGTCGTTGTTTCAGTTTATCAGTTTGGCACATGTGAGGGACATACGAGTAGTTTCGTGGAAATTCTTGTTCTTTCGTTGCCAATCGATGCTTCGTGGATTTCCAGGTTTGCAGAATGAATGCAAAAGCGTAAGAGATCATTGGTCCCAACCATCGACCTGTTCTGAAGCAATTTTATCTCGAGTGTCCCGATTTCTGGTCCTGTTGGTACTGT